>NC_056745.1:171127218-171229718 GCF_019279795.1 Protopterus annectens | reverse complement strand
ATTTGTGAACTGGAGTACTGCATTAAATGCAGATGTGAAGTGTCATTGTCATAATGTTGCAAAGTCCACAGATAATCACAAGTACTCCATACAGTGTATATACACAGGAATCAGGGACACAAATGGAAAGTAAAATGTGTAATACGTTCATAGGTTCATAGGTAGGTACTAGGCTATCTGCCCAAGGGCATTTATAAGCCTAGCCAGAGTGTGTCGGCTTTCGGCGCCCCATTGAGTAATTAACTGATCATCTGTCAAGCAGAGCCAATGAAGTGATCCCAGGGGTGTATTTTCTGTTACCCATCCACTCGTCAAGATTTCTCTTGAAGAGTGTTAGTGAGGGGTTCTGCATGTAATTTGGAATTTTGTTCCAAAGCACGAGGAGTCTCTGTGACAGGAATCTATCCCTCCAGCATGTTCTATTTATTGTTGTGGTGAGGTTTAGCTCACTAGAGCGCATGGCTTGCAGTGACTTGGATTACTTTAGGTGGAGCATGTCCATCAATTCTGAGTTGGACATAGCTTTATAAGTCAGGCAGAGATCGCCTCTGAGTAAGCGATATGCCACTGAGTACAGCTGGAGTTTTTTCAGTTGGGCTGCATAGGACATATATTTGAGGCCAGTAATCCTCTTGGTGAGGTACTTTTGTGGTCTTTCCAGCTGTTGGAGGTGTCTTGTGAGGTACATCCCAAACAGGGCATTGTACTCTATGATGGATCTAATGAATGATGAGTAGAGGGGCACTATAACCTCTTTATTTCTAGATGCGAACCCTTTAGTAATTAGATAGGCCATATAGAAGGATTTCCTAACTACTTTGGCAATATGATTGTCAAAGGAGAGATTACTATCTACCTCGGTTCCCAGATCTCTTATTACCTCTTCTGTATTAAGGGGGCTGCCACCTATGTGGTAATTTGTGGGTGTTTTGTTTTTCCCATATGGGATGACTATGCATTTTTTGGCATTAAGCTTGACGCAATGACTTTGAAACCAGGTGTCCATCTCAGTAAGGCCCTTTTGGAGGGTTTCCGTATCAGCCGGAGAGTCAATTATGGCTCACAGTTTGCAGTAATCGGTGAACTTGGTTAGCCATAGCCCTCCTTTGTTTGCCTGTACTTATGAGAAGTATATGCTGAACAGTAGGGGTCCCAGGACCAAGCCTTGTGAGACACCACTTGTGACTGGTTTAGATTCGGACCTGATGCCTGCTATTCTTATCGTGTGAGTTCTGACTGTAAGCCAGTTGGCAACCCATCTTGTGCCCTAGGGATTTATGTTCAGGCTGGTGAATTTTTCTGTAATAAGCGAGTGGGGAATTGTGTTGAAAGCCTTGGCGAGGTCAAGGTAGGCTGTGTGAACCACCTTTCTCTCGTCTATGGCCTTGGTGACTGTCTCGAAGAAGTCAGATAGGTTTAGTAGGCATGATCTGCCCTTAATAAAGCCAAACTGGGTCGGGTCAAGTGTTTGGAGGTTCCCAATATCTTTGTTAATGAGTTCCATGATGATGCGTGCCATAGCCTTGCAGACCAGGCTAGTCAGGCTTATGGGGCGATAGTTACCAGGGTCAGTTGTGGCCCCTCCTTTGTGGAGAGGAACCATTGCTGTGCATCATTCTATAGGCACATAGCCTGTGGAGAGGCTGAGGTTGAACAGCGTGTTTAGGTGGGGGGTTAGTTTGTTCTGTAGTTCGTGCAAGACGCAGCCTAGGACATCATCCGGTCCCACTGATGCTGTGTTTTTGGCTTTAGAAAGGGCTGTTTTCACCTAGGCTTCTGTGATTTTTGGGACACTACACTTTTCTGGTATTATTGTGGGTCCTTTTGGAGGTGAGAGGGGGGTGAAATTTGCACTGAATCTATCTGACAGGATGTTGGCAATATCAGTAGGTTCAGTATATTTTGTGCTATTTTGCACTAGTTCAGTGCATATCTGTGAGCTGCCACTTAGATTCTTAACATAGCTAAAGAAGGCTTTGTGGTTATCTTTTGAATCCTTGGCTATTTTCCTTTTGAAGTTAGCCTTGGATGATTTCATGAGGGACCTCAGTTTCTTACTGATACTGATCAGGCATGTCTTTCCTTCTTGGGATTTCCTTTTTTTCTGAACTAGTTTTCTCCTTCTATTGTATAGCCTGTTTATTGCAGGGGTCCACCAAACTGGTTTCCTTCTTTTAGAGGAGTGAGTCTTGGTTTTGCTAGGGATGGCACGATCCATGCATCCTTGTAGCTGCTCATAGAGTGCATTTGTAAAGGTTTCTGCATCTTGGGCAGCATTATCCTTTAGCGTGGGAGCTGTGAAATGTACCACCTCTGTCTTAAGTAAGTGGTGGTGGGGTGTGGACATCCAGAGTGATTAGTTTATGGTCTGATTTAACCAGTGACTGATTGACCTCCGGTGTGGAACACCTGTCACCCATGTTGGTGATGACAAGGTCCAATATGTTTTCACCTCTGGTAGGGGAGTTTACCAGCTGATCCAAGGTGTTTGAGTTGATGAATTCCAGGAAGCACTGGGCCTGGGAATTTGTACTTGAGTAGTTTTCCCACTGAATGGTAGGGTAATTGAAATCTCCCAATATCAGGGTGTTCGGTAGGACCTTCATGTTTCCCAGTGTCTCTAGAAAGGTGGAATGGTTGTCATGGATCATGGAGGGTGATCTGTAGCAGGCCACAATTTACATTGCAGATTTGCCCAATGTTAGTTGCACATGGATGATCTCAGAGGTATCATGCTGTGCCACTAACCTGGAGGTGTAGGTATCCTTGATGAATATGGATACACCTCCTCCTTTTGTGTTTCGGTCCGTGTTCTGTGGCCGAAACGTGTGGTATGAGTTGTAGCCCGGTAGTGCTAGGGTGCTCTCTGTAGCCTTGAACTAGGTTTCAGTTACTGCACAGATGTTCTCCATACTGAGGAGTGCTTCAAGCATGTGCATTTTGAGATTTAAACTCCTGGCGTTGAGTAGCATAACCCTCAGTTTTTTGTTAATTGTGCTGTTTACAGAGGTGAGTTTGACTTTTGAGCCTTGCCTAAAAAAGGCACTATGGGGGCAGCAAGAGCCTTGGCCAGTATTCGAAAGCCTAGGGGTGACAGGTGCAAGCCGTCTCTTGTGAAGCAAAGCAGCTTGTCGAGCATGTCTTCCCAGGCTGACAGACACTGGATCCCCTTTGAATGACACCAGAAGCTTAGCCAATTGTTGAAATAGATCATTTTTTCTTTATACTGAGATATCATTCTTGGTGAGGGCAGAATGCTACTCAGGGTCAGGGTCATACCAGCGTGGGCTGCATGATCAGAGAGCTCTTCCATGTCTCTTTTCATGTAGTCCAGGGAGGTACATCTCAGGTCATTCACACCAACATGAACAATGACAGAGTCATATTTGTACTTGTTCTGGAGTGACATGAGTGCTTGTGTTAAGTGATGGATTCTGACTCCTGACAGGCAGCTAACAGTAACCTTCTGCTTGTCCAGCCTAGTGAGTGGGGCATCAGTGTGCCTGACTATAGATTCACCTATTACTAGTGTGTTAGGTATGTTATTTCACCTTAAGGGCTGTGATTGTGAGGCACACTGATTTTGTGTTTTATGTGTTGTCTGGTTTGTGACAGGAAGTGCAGGTTGTTTTGGGTGTCTGCTTTGGAGGTCTCTGATGCTTTTGCAGGTTTTTATTTAGAGCTTCCATGTATGATTTTGTGTATTTATGTGTATTTTTTGCCAGTGCTGTTTTAGTAGGTCTGTGTGCAGCTGGAGGTGTGGTGCAAGTGTTAACCTTCTCCACTTGACTGTCTGTTCCAGTCTTGGGTGGAGACAGCTTAGCTTCCAGTTTGGCTGTATAATTGCATCTCTCGCATATGTTAGCATTTTTTGGTAGGAGGAGAGGGTTGTCTGTGTACATGAGGCAGTTGTAACATTGCCTCAGGATACCCAGATTCACCAGCTGGACTGGACCGTGCACCTGAAGTTGCCCTTTGGTCATGCCTGAATAGTAGGGTGAGCTGCTTATTCTCTTGGTTGGTGAGGGGTGAATAAAGAGCCTTGCCCTGCTGGGCAATCAGTGTCATGGTATATTAGTGCTTGCTATTAGGTCTGAGCAAGTGCTGGGCTGTAAGATGCTTTTTGAGTGCTTAGGTTGAAAGTTAGACTAGTTTCAAGGGAAAAACTGAAGAGGAGAGTTAGTGGAGCCAGGAATAATTTAACTGTAGCTAACCGGCACTGCCCGGTGCACAAAACCATGCAAGCATGGTTTTTATAGTAGTGAAATGAAAGAGATAGAAATTAGCCCAAAATAGCCAATAAACTACTAACTTCTGGGCTGGAACCACTCCTCCAGGGACAGATAGGTTGCTCAAAGCTCCCCTCTCTCACAGGCGGACAGAGAAACTTCCTTCTATCCAAGTAAGGTATGAGCAACTCAGAAACTAGTATCACAGCCCTGAATTCAGCACTAGCCTGAAAACTGGACTATACTAGCTTAGAAAGGCGGGGAAACAAGGATTTTTTTAAAAGATAAGGCAAAAACAGTAAAAAATGCACTTAAAACAGCTTTAAATGACTACAAACAATCAGAAAAGGCTACCACACTTTAGTGTGTAGTCTACAACAGTTAAACAAATTATTTAAACAAAAAGCAACTTTTTAAAAATGCAGGCAGTCAAATAAGTACAATATGTGAAAAAAACAAGCTTTTAAATCACAATAAACACTAGAAAATCTGCATTTAGGTGGAAAACTGTTAAGTAGTGCAAGAAAGTACAGAAAACTGATACTTAATCACCCCAAAGTCTCTCTTCTAAGCTAGATGGCTTGTATGAGTTTAAGGCTTTCTAGTGCTACCCAGTAGGTTAGTTACAGGAAAGATGGGAAACAAGCACAGATGTGGTCTTTTAAACCAGAAAGTTGAAAGAGATGGACAAACTGTCTAAATGGTCAATAAACTACAATTTCTGGGCCAAGAACCTCTCCTCTCATGGTAGACAGGCTACTTAGTGCTTACCACTCCCACTTATAAACTAGAAGGCTTTCTTCCAACACAGAAAGGTTTGCAGGGCTCAGAAGCTTACCAACACTCCTGGATGCAGCAACTCTGTATCTGGACTAGGCTAGTTACAGGAAAGGTGGGAAACAAGCACAAGTGCAGCTTTTAAACTAGAACGTTGAAAGATATGGAAAAAAAACTGCCCAAATGGCCAATAGCTTCAATTTCTTGGCCAGGAACCACTCCTCTTGTGGTAGATAGGCTACCTAATGCTTACCACTCCTACTGATACACTAGAAGGCTTCCCTCCAACACAGGAAGGCTTGGGGAGCTCAGAAGCTTACAAAGAGTCCTGGATACAGCAAATCTGTACCTGGACTAGACTAGTTACAGGAAAGGTGGGGAACAAGTACAAACATAGGCTTTTAAGCCAACAAGTTGAAAGAGATGAAAAACTGCCCAAATGGCCAAATAAACTACAATTTCTGGGCCAAAACTCACTCTTCCCATGGAGGATGGGCTACCTAGTGCTTACCACTCCCACTGATAAGTTAGAAGGTTTCCTCCAACACAGAAAGGCATGGGGAGCTCAGAAGCTTACTAACAATCCTGGATACAGCAACTATGTAACCAGACTAGGCTAGTTATAGGAAAGGTGGGAAACAGGCACAAGTGTGGCTTTCAATCCAGAAAGTTGAAAAAGATGGAAAAAACTGCTCAAACAGCCAATAGCTACAATTTCTTATGAATGATAACTCCATTCAGTTTCCAAATCAACCACCTTCCCAAGAACCATTAGACATTACTGTCTAAATTAGTGCGGTGGTAAGCGGGAGCCAGCACTAGTAAGCAAGTGTAAGCCCTATTAACCAGTAGTAAGTGAGAGCAAGCATATTTAAGCAGTAGTAAGTGACTTTAAGCCCGTTTGCATGGGGGTAAGCAATGCACACACAGGTTAAGCAATATTGAAGCTAACTCTCTGTAAGCATATTTCACCAAAGGTTAGCTTAGCTTACCCTCACACAAACCCATGCAAACCTGCTTACAATTGCTTAAAAGTGCCTTAATCACTCTGCATGCAACAGCTGCTGTTCTTGCCAGAAACAAAATAAACATCCTTTGCAGGTCTTGAACCCAGGACCACTAAGCCAAAAACAGATCCTCACTATAGGAAAATCAAACTGAACATGTAAAAGGAATCTATATACAGTTTTATGTTGTATAACCTCCTACATAACATAAATATGTGAACTGGAGTACTGCATTAAGTCAAGATGTGAGGTATCATTGTAATAAAGTGTTGGAATCCCCTAATAAACACAAGGACCTCATACAGTGTGCGTACACATGAATCATGGATACCAAACACATATAAAACATGTAATGAATAATAAATCAATGCCAAAAAGAAAATAGCATGCACATTAAAAATTAAGCAATGCTAAACATTGCACAGCCCAGCTTACTAGGTGTAAGCAATGTGTAGGCCAGCTAACTCAATTTGCTCATTGGTATACCCCTCTAAGCAATGCCAACCTTAAGTAAGCAGGTTTGCCCATAGCTTAGCATTTTCAAAACCGTCCAGTCACAGCAAAGTGTGGGAAATCTGCCCTATTTAAACCCAACAGGCAGGAATACATCCCATAACTGGTTGTAGCTTCCCCTTGTAGGCACTATGTCTGGAATGGGAGAGGGTGTGTGCTTTCAGTTGCAGTGCTGGGGCATCCAGGAGTCCAGAGTCGAAAAAATCTTCACCTGGATACTGCAGCCAACAATGTAAAATTGTAAATATCCAGAGGTAAAAACACGTTGGTGGCAGACAGCAGGTACGATAGCAAAAGTATGTTTAATATAAAAGAACACAGAGAAAGTAAGCGCTTTCGCAGACAACTCCTGCTTCATCAGACTAACATTAAACAGGTTTAACAAAACATTTTAAATAGACTCATAGATCACATAGCAACCAATAAAAACAAGACATAAAAACATGTGGAGTACAAATTAAAGTGCTAGCACACCAAGGTAGTACAAATTAAAGTACTTTTACTAAAGTACCTGCTGTGTGCCACCAACATTTTTTTCCTCTGGATAGCCCAGAGTCATGGCAGGACTCCTTGTGAAAGACCATGACATGAGACTGCTGCAGGGCCAGTACCAGGGCTTCCAATACAAAGCGGAAGCCTAGGACCGTCTCACCTGTGACCTCACCAGTGCCACTGGCATACCCCGAACTAGTGAGGAGGTCAGGCATCACTATGCCGACCTAAAGCGGCAAAAGGGGGGTCTCTTGGATCAGTGGATCCAAGAGGCTAGGAGAACAGGGGAGGTCCCAGCCATGTGTAAGTATCAGTCCACTACCTGTTTAATAATTGTCAACTCATGTATATTATGGATAGGTATGGCTAAATATTCCTCTTATGTCCTTCACAGTGGCAGGTGAGCGGGCTATGAACCAGGAGGCCCATGGATGTCGATTGGAGTGGTTGTGACGCGAGGCAGGTTAGTAATACTTTTGCATGTACTGTCATAGGAAATAAATCTAAAAGTAGTAATAAGTTAATTGCCTGTATAAAACATGTATTGTTTAAGGCATGTACTGCATACACCAGAGAATATGGCAGGAATAGTCTCATATAGGTTGTATGTAAATAAAAGCATAATAGCCTGACAATAAAGGTCTAACTGCTGGTCTGCATGTGTTTACACTGGTATCATGTGGTAATCTCAATTTGCAATCACTTAATAGCACTGTTGTATTTAGCACTGTTACCCACACTGTGCTACATAAATAAAATGTGTAGGAATGTCTGCATATGACTAGTGTAATACCAAGAGGTCATATAGTACAACTGAGAGAGACATAGAAAGAAAACAGTGAAAAGACAGACAACAAAATCCAAATAGCACACTCAACTGAGACGTGAACTGTTGTATTTTTAGCATAGACAACCATGGTTTGAATCCTGGGAGTGGTAGTAGGCTGCATACAGAATTATACCCCACAACTGTACAGATATGTCCAGAAGCCCATATCTGCTGCCTGTCACCCTGTCCCCCTGGTAAATCAGTGGGATGATCCCAGACATTTAGGCAGCAAACAAGAAATACAACTGATTGTCAGACATCTATAAGAACAAACCTGCCACTCTAGCAACTCCCCAAAATGTTATGAGAGTAATAAGCCAAGTATGTCTCATCTACACCCCTATGTTGTCAAGCTGTGAACAGAGTGTATACAGTAACAGAGTGAGATGTATGTACATAATACTAATGTGGAATCTGGCAATTTGTGTGGCAACATTCAAGTACTGCTAACAAACATTGCTCCCACAGGTCTGTCAGATATGAACACTGTGCCTAGAAATAAAAGATTGATATCCTGTACTGGTACTGTGTACTCTGTTATTGTATGGTATTGTTAGTGTTGCAGTTGCTCTGAATAATAAGGTATCACTCATCACTGTCACCCATTCTGTGCTACATAATATAACTGTCTCGGAAATCCTGTATAAGAGTGTTGTAATACAAGGTCAGAATGTAAAACCACAGGAGAATTATAGACAGAAATCAGATAAGAGATACACAGCAATATCTATATAGGTTCATAAGCTGGTACTGAGCTATCTGCCCGAAGGCATATATTAGCCCAGCCACGTTGTGCGGTATTCACCGCCCCTTTAGTAGTTCCCTAGACCCTTGTACTAGCAGCTAGTACCCTTGGCCCCTATCTAGTAGGGCTGTTGGTGTGATGCCCGGTGTGAACTTTCTGTTACCCATCCACTCATCAAGGTTCCTCTTGAAGAGTGATAGTGAGGGGCTCTGTCTTATGTAGATCGGGACCCTGTTCCATAGTAAGGTAAGTCTCTGTGAAGGGAATCTATCCCTCCAGCATGTTCTATTCATTGTTGTGTTGAGGTTTATATCCCTAGAGCGTGTAGCTCGAGTAGATTTGGTTTTGCTAAGATGGAGCATGTTCAACAATTCTGGGTTGGACATGGCTCTGTACGTTAGACAGAGATCGCCTCTGAGAAAGTGGTATGCAACAGAGAACAGTCTTAGCTTTTTCAATCATGCTGCATAGGGCAACTGTTTGAGGCCCGTAATTCTCTTGGTTAAGTACATCTGTGGTCTCTCCAGCTGCTGGAGATGTCTAGCCAGGTACATTCCAATTGGTGCATTGTACTCAATAATGGGTCTGATGAGGGAAGAGTAGAGGGGCACCATTACATCCTTAGATCTTGATGCGAACCCTTTCATGATCAGATGGGTCACATAGAAGGATTTTCTAACCACTTTGGCAACATGGTTATCAAAGGAAAGCTGGCTGTCTACTTGGGTCCCTAGATCCCTTATTTCTTCTTCAGATTTCAGGGGATTACCTCCTATGTTGCAGTTTGCGGGTACTCTGTTTTTTCCAAAAGGGATTACTACGCATGTATTTGCATTTAGCTTGAGACCATGGCTTTGACACCATGCATCAGTCTCATTTAGGCCCTTCTGGAGGATCTCCATGTCGGCCAGAGACTCTATTATAGCACCCAGTTTGCAGTCGTCCGCAAACTTAGTCAGCCACAGCCCTTCCGTGCTTGCCTGTACTTCTGAGAAGTATATGCCAAACAGGAGGGGCCCCAGGACAGAGCCCTGAGGCACACCACTCGTTACTGGTCTGGATTTGGACATAGATCCCACTACTCTTACTTTATGGGATCTTTCTGGGAGCCAGTTTGCGATCCATCTTGTGACGTAAGGGTTTATGCCCAGGCTGGTGAGCTTATCAATAATACCCGAATGGGGAATGGTGTCAAATGCTTTATCAAGGTCAAGGTAAGCCGTGTGTACCTCCTTTCCCTTATCAATAGCCTTATCTTATATATAGCACACGCAACTGTGATGGACAGTGTTTTATGTTTAGCAGGCACAGCCATGGTCTGAATCCTGGGAGTGGTAGTAGGCTGCATGCAGAATCATACCACACAACTGTACAGATAAGTTCAGAATGTCCAGTAAATTGGCCCATATCTGCCGGCTGTTACCCTGTCCCACTGGCATATCAGTGTGCTAATCTCAGACATGTAGGCAGCATTTCATGTCATATAACTGACTGTTAGTCCTGTACATATTTGGAAAATGTCCATGAAAACAAACCTGTCATTGTACAATTCACTAAAGGTTTAAGAGGGCAATAGTTGAAATATGTCCCGGTTCACCTGCATGTGGTCAAGACATGCCCAGAGTCTGTGCAAAAAAGATGGACAGGTATGTGTGTAACATCAACCTGGAATCTGGGACTATGTGTAGAAACAGTTATTGTTAACAAACAATTCCTCCACAGGCATACCAGGTAAGAGGTGTATAATGCAGGTAAAACCAATTCATGTATATAGTTATCGACAGCCATACCACTGTCCAAAGTAAGGCAACAGGGTAGTGTACCAATACTTGTAAGGTACAGATAACAGCAGTGGGTAAGAAAGTAATGCGAACTACAGGAATATACTATTTGTTAATTGACATCTTTCTCCCCCCACCATATCCGCAACAATAAACTAAATACACAACTCAATTGGTATGTGCTGACTTAACTCTAATGTTGGGACATATGTCCTATTTGATAATCATTTAAATCTGTTTCTATGCATGTGCTATGTTGAAATACTACCACATTGGTGGCATGGTGCCATCAATGTACCTGCATGCTGTTGTAATTACCAGTGTGGTCCCATATATGCATGTGTTCTGTTTGCTATGCCACTGTTCCATAACTGGTGTTTGGGTTAATAGGAATATCTATGCATGCTGTTATACCTAATCCTGGAATGTGTTGACTCTTACTAACCCACATATGTTGATAAAACTTAAACACCATAGCACGTATGGGAATGCGGGTCCCAGCGGACCCACCTGTCCCACCTCAGCAGGCTGTGGCACCAGGCACCAGCACATCTGGGACCCAACCCCTCCTTGTCCGTTGGTCCTGCACCACCTTTGGGTGGAACCTCCTCAGGGGATGGGGCTAGATCCTCCTGAGAGCGGGCATGGACAGGAACCTGTCACCCGTCACCAGGTACGGGTTGTTGTGCGTAGTGAACTCCACAGGGCGTTTGGAGATCTGCTATGCCAGCTTGAGGGCCGTGTGTTGCGACTAGAGGGTCGGCCTGGCTCTCCAACTCAGCCCCCAGCACAGCCACCTTTGGGGCTGTGAAGGTGTAGTGGTGACCACCTCAGTCCCGCAGTTTCCATTAGGGGGCTCATGGGCTTCCGATTTCCCAACATCCCTCCCCATCAAGGTGTTTACCCCCCACATGTGTCATATAATGCCCCTGTTTTGTTTGTCTTGTCTGTTAAACTACCCCCCCAAATACACCTACTATCCCTACCAAACATCCCACTCTCACCTGAAAAAAAGGGCAATCTGTTCCTAAAAAGAATCTCGCCCCATACATAGCTGTCCATTTCACACGTGTCCACTGGACACATGTAATTTGGTCTAATTAGCTTAACAACATATTATTGTTGCCCTCACCCTTCTCTCATGGGTATGAGTGTCCAAATCTATCTCCAAATTCAGTGTATATGCACAGCTGTTGCTGTAAAAGAAATGGGCAGCTATGGACCTTCCCTACACCCTTCCTGCACATCCTTAGCTATTTTTTCTACTGTCTTTCCCTCTTTGTGCCCCTTTTTCACCACTTTCCTATCGACCCTTTTTCATTTCTTTTAAAGAAATTAGCATGGAGGTAAGTGGGAGTAAGAACTTTTAAGCAGCAGTAAGTGGGTTTAAGGCTGTTTGCGCATGGGTAAGCAATGCCTACACAGGTTAAGCAATTGAGAAGCTAACTGAGTGTACGAAACTGTAACCGGAAGTTAGCAGTGCTTACCACCGTGCAAACCCCTGCAAACCCGTTTACAACTGCTTAAAAGTACCTTAAAAAAACCTGAAAACCCACTTACAATTGCTTAAAAGTGCCTTAATCACTCTGTATCCAATGGCCCTTGTTCTGCCCAGCAAAAAAATAAACAACCTTTGCAAGACTCAAACCCAGTACCCTGCATGCCATAGCTGAAGTGATTTACCACTAAGCCATGTCAGATATACATCACCTAATGTTTTCACAAACATATCATCCAGCACAGTCATTCAACTGTACAGTAAATGTATTTATACATGTAGATGTATGTGTGCGTGTATGTATATTTATATCTAAATGGATGTATACATATCTATCTGTATACATATGCATACATCTATAGATATATATGTCTACGTATAAATGTCTACATATATATATATATATATATATATATATATATATATATATATATATATATATATATATATATATATATATATATATATATATATATATATATATATATATATATATATATATATATATATACACATATATACACACATATATATATATATATATATAAATATATATATATATCACTATAGATATAAAAGAGAACATAACAAATACATATATGACCACAGGCACCGTTAATGAGGGTGAGGGGGCCCAAGAAACATACGTCTTGTTAAGTACTGATATTCCCTCCCCCCACAGCCAAACAGGTCTGCCTTACAAAACAATATCAACTATTGCAAAGTCCATAACCAGGACCTGACACACCATGGGCACAAGATGTTAACAGTAATCCATCCCACCTGTATTATGTCAGGCTAGTATCAATAACATATCATGCAGTGCAGTCTGGCTAGCATGGGGAATGTACAATGTGGAAGCAATAAACATTCCTAAGATACATATACACAGACACATATATGCAGATACACACATATATATATATATATATATATATATATATATATATATGTGTGTGTATATATTTATATATATATATATATATATATATATATATATATATATATATATATATATATATATATATATATATATATGTGTGTAACTATACATACACACACAGAGATACGTCTAGGAAGATACATATTTAGAGGGTGCACACCATACGGAACAGCCAGTATGCCTACAGTTGCCACCTTACCAACTGGACACTGTATGAATCACCCATACAAAAGACAATTGCTGCCTGCAACATATACCCACAGAGAGGTCAAAGGATATAACACCACACACAGGTTTGCATACATGAGAAAGCTTTATTTGTGTAGTATTACTGTTGTATATGCCATGTCATATAGCTGTTTAGACTCTGAAATACATATAAAGAGACTAATGCAACTGTCAAACAGCTAAATTAATACAGTATTCCAGAAAGCATTACACATGTTGCTGTCCAGGCCAAGGCCTTCAAGTAGTACAACAGTAAAGACAGACTCGGTCACAGGATAACAATCAATCAACAGTAAGCAATGCAGATGTATAGTCCAGCAGCCTCTTTCTACACTCTGTACACAATCCCTAGGGGGTAAAGACTTCAGCTTGACACAATGCCCAGATATACCCCAGGGATTACTTCAGCGTCACTGCTTGACAGAGGCACAGCAAAATGATAGGCATAGTTTTTATTCAAACTAAAAGGGGGGGTGGAAAACCACAACTATATGCTAGGCTTATAAATGCCCTTGGGCTAGTATCTGTTACATAACAAGGCATAACTGAAACCATCACAATCCCACTGACAAACAGAACAGTCTGTATGGCAGGAAGCAGTAGGCCTGCATTTACACAAGGTGAATTGTATGGTAATGTACATCCAGATACCTTAAGTCAGCTTACCCCTGATACCCCTCACATGTTGTAACAGCCTAGGTTAGTTATGGTGCACCCCCCCCCCCACAGACTGACATACAGGAGGATATACCACTGTTACATACACTGGCCTCTGGACTGCATAAGGGCACACATGTGTTGTGCAGATGAAGCCCACACATATATGGACCAAACCCCACAATATGTGTGGGGGCCATAACAGCAGAGTAATGATGGCAGGAATGGTAGCATGACATACTCACAGGCCACTATGTAACACCCCCTGACAGCATGTCATATGGACAAAGCCTGGTATGTAGGTGGAAAACAGAGGCTGGAACACAGGCCCATAGGTGAAATAGTGTTGTCATACACTAAGCAAGTTGCTGGTGTTACAGGATAGTCTGCAACATACCCTTAGTCAGAAATATGAAATGAGAAACACAAATGGATGTAGCCATGTACTGATAGCATTCAACACACACACAGCCAGTGATATATCTGACACAAGACCTGTGTGGTGGACAGGAAAAACATAATATGCACAGCTCTGGTCATGAAGTGGATAGGCACAGAGTTGAGAGCTATGCAGACAGACTGCAGTCCATGTTATACTAGTATGTACACAGAAATCCTGTAACACTGATGCTATACAATGCATATAACAACAGTAATCACGCTCTATTTGCAGTTCTGGATCCTCATACAGATATGTAGCTGGCCTGAGTGTGCAAGTTCTCTTGCAAGAGGTATTGCTACCTGCTATCTTTTACACTTCTGCCCACACACAGGAAGGATGTCCACCATACAGGAAAGGTAAAGGGACCATGCCCACATGATGTCGGGATTTATAGTAGTGGGTTGTCATGACAGTGGTAATTGGAAGTACTACACAGCATGCTGCATGCAGGTAGCAAGTGGAGGACACGGATTGGTGCAGAGGCCATCATGTGCATCACCCACAAAAGCCATCCTGCAATCTATTCCAATCAGCTCAATCCATTTACTGGAGAGAGAGAAAGAGAGACAGAGACAGAGAGAGAGAGAGAGAAAGAGAAAGAGAAAACAAACAGAAAACAGATCCAGAACCACAACCACACCAAAAAGAAAACAAAGGAAGTAGGCTAAGGCCATAGCTAAGGAGAGAAAAAAAAACTCCTACAAGGACACTATCCACAACAGACCTCATCCCCACAACAGGTATGTGAAGTATATATGCATGTAATTGATTGTAGTACTTGGTCCTTAATACTGGGGGGATAGATCATGTAGAATGATAAACATGTGCCATCAGGTGTTGCTGTTGTAATGATCTTCAGCTGAACAACTGCTATGGACAAAAGAGTCTGTCCCTGTGGGTAGTGGGCCATACCTGTCAACTGTATAGAGTAGCACCGACTGACAAGATCTAAGCCAATATAGTGTGTGCTGTGTAAAGGAAGGGATATATATTACTGTGGTCAATAGCTGGTGGCGAAAGTAATGCCATAATGATGGACACGTGCATTCCAGAGCCCACCACTTGCAGGACACTCAGGTTAACATGTATTGTAGCATACCAAAATGCCATAGGTGTGTAATAGGGTTACCTGCAATCTGGCCCTATATATACCCCCCTAACATTAGGCTGTGTCCATATGTGGCACATGTCTCTGTTGTAGCAAGGCAGAACAGTGCAGCTTTGCAGGAAGGAGTTTTGAGAATGTGGACCTGATGTTTGACTGTACCCCATATATATATATATATATATATATATATATATATATATTTATGTTGCTTGTCTTTCGGCATTTCCCGGTTAGGGGTCACCACAGCGGAACTCCGGTCCTCTAATGAATGGCAGTAAATTTTCACCAATGCCGAGGTCCCAGCTCAACGTTCAACAAAGGCATGCCCATTTACGCATGTCTTTCGAACATCCACTCAACCACGGGGAGGACATGCAGACTCCACACAGAAGGCAATCCTTGCACTCCAGCCGAGAATTGAACGGGAGAACCTCTTGGTGTGAAGCAACAATGCTACTGCTGCACCACCGTGGATGTCTACACACACACACACACACACACACACACACACACACACACACACACACACACACACACACACATCTATATATATATATATATATATATATATATGGGTTACCTTTACATCATTAAAAATTCAAATGTTCGACACTGATATGATCGAGACCATATCATCGAACATTTAAATGTTCGACAATGTAAAAGTAAATAAAAAAACCTAAACCAAAAAAAGTAATCTGTTTATAGCTGGGGGGCAAGCCCCCCTGCACCCCCACTATGGGGGGCTGTGCCACCCACCCCCCTACTTAAATATTCCAACTCCGAGACTGCACTACATTGCAGTAATGGGAAATATTCCTGTTCTGCACTATATGGAGGTCCGTACTCCATCATTTCCCATTACCAGTATATAGTGCGATCTCGGAGATGGCATATTTAGGTAACGGGGGTGACCGGAATACACGGAGATCACTAGACAACCTCTGTTGTCTAGTATCTATCCCCAATTTTAAACCTTCAGATTGTCAAACATTTAAATGTTCGATGATATGGTCTTCCCCATATCAGTGCCGATCATTTGAACGTTCGATAATCTGAGGGTAACCCATACATACATATATATATATATATATATATATATATGTGTGTATAGATATATATATATATATATATATATATATATATATATATATATATATATATGTGTGTATACATATATATATATATATATATATATATATATATATATATATATATATATATATATATATATATATATATATATATATATATATATATATATATATATATATATATATATATATATATATATATATATATATATATGCTCATGTCTACACATATACAAACACACACACACACACACACACACACACACACACACACACACACACACACACACACACACACACACACACACACATATATGTATGTAAATACATGTCCCCTATATTACCACCACAGTGCTGCATGCTATGTGCGTGGGAACTGCACACATAGCAATACACATAGATATATACAGCAGTAAGTGTGTGCAACATGGAGGGGGTATGTCATATGTGAACCCCTTATTGGTACCACATTGCTCTTGTCTGTGAAGTAGGGAATGGGAATATATGTGTATTCCTATCCAATTTGTGTGGAAAGCATGACTGGTACACACTGAGGAGTGTATGCACTAACATCTGCAACTATCAGATATGTATGGTCCACTGCTGTTGGTAGACATGGACTTAATTTGCTTAAGTGTGTGAGCATGCCCATTATGACCTTTCAGTATGTTGTTGTTTGACATTGCCTTCATGTCTCTAAGTGTGTGAGCATGCCCAGTATGCCCTTCTGTATTGAATGTGTGGATCCATTCCAGGTAGATTGTACTCCAATGCAGACCATTGTGTTTTACACCTACAGCTAGCAAACTGTTTCTGCAGGATATCTGTAGATCAGTTGGCAATATGGGGTCAAACTGTGCAATGGATAGTGGGTGCTGTTGGTGAATGTGTCTGTGCTGCTTCTGCTACATGGTACTGGTGTTAGCAGAGATATTCAGACATGTGTACTGTTATACACTGTGATGTTTTATGTTCTTAAGTACTGTCAGGTAGACATTTTTGCTCGCAGTGATGTCCTGAGGAACACAGGGTGAATGCAGCTGTGTCCAGTATTGTGGTCAAATGCCTACATATTCCTGGAAAGTTATGCCATTCTGGAGAGGGAGTTGCAGACACTTGCTGCTGGGTCTGTGTATCCAGTTCAGCACCTGGGTACAGTGATGGCAGAAGATCCCATACTTGTACATCCATCAACATGACAGTATGGCTTTATCTTGCTGTGGCAATACCTCACAGCTGTACAGATTCACACAGATTACCCAGAGGCAGGGGTCATAAGTCAGGACATTACCCCTATTGTGGTATATGGGCAGGCTTGTAGCCACCCATTTTTGTGTTTACAGCCAGAGATAGTATGTGCACACGGCTGTGTTTCAGACTTTGCACGTTCTATGCTGCTTATTCTCCCACCCCTCTATTATTCTATCCTCTTCCATACATTATGCAAACATTCTCTGATACTTTCCCTATAATTATCACCTCATCACAGCTGTGTTTTAGTGTTGGTCCACAGTTCATGCAGTGGGACATGGTGGACATGCTACTGTGGTTTGTCCACATGGCCTTGCATATGGGTTATGTGGAGTGTGTTATGTTGTTATTTGGGTATCCATGACATAACATACATTGGCAGTATGGGTGAGATGCAAGCCTTTGGCAGAGGCCTGTAGGCCATTTGGTGGTGATGCAGGCCAGCTGTAGCAGGCCATTGCATTCTGTCACTCCTACAGTCCCAGACTGCCATGCAGTATATTTCCCTGGGGTGACAGGGTAGGAGTGCTGGGTGTTCATGCCAATACTTTCTATCAGTATTGATAAGGTGGTGTGGATGCTGGCAGGGTGCTGCTTACAGCTAGGGACCCACCTGCATGGGACACCTGCACTTCATGCTACATTCTTTCACTATTGCCATACACAGGTGGGGGGGTCATATTGTACTCATTCCCAACAGCAGGGATAAGACCGGAGAGGTACCTGTGGGTGGTGTTTAGGTGAACTGGGTGCATGTGTGCTATGAACACTACTTGCATCTGACTCACAGATATGCATGGGGCATTCCAGTTATGCTGACTTGTGCAGGGACATCAGCTGTTTCTCAATACATCAGTCCTATCACCTTTGTGATCTGCAAGTGTTCGGCCAGATGACATCGTTGTTCCCTACTACAAGCCCAGATAATGTGATGCATACCTGTATGTACAATTCCAAGGGTGTGTCCATGTCACAGTTACACATTATACACTGTATATTTGGGGTACTTCTCTCTGTGTACTGCTTGTATATCTAGCCCAACAGTCATGCCATGTCCATCTTTCAGATGGTGACATATATTACAGCCATACATTTACAATGGCTTACTGCTATAATGTGTTATACTGGGGAGCATTGTCTTTGGCACTGTAGCTGTGAGGACTTGGCCCTGTCATTGGCAGTAGTGGGCAATGGCCACCAGGTCAAACCTCAACATGCATACATACTGACCAGTCTCTCACAATATGAAACACACACCAACCTAACACACACATACCTGCATATTGTACAGATGCTGCAATCTATTCTGCTATCTTGGCCACCTCAGGTCATCTGTGCTCCACTGTTATTATACCTACACATACATGTTATTACATGTCTACATTGGATTGGAGGGGCGGGCACACCTGACTCTTACTACATTTCTACATAGGATTGGGGGGCACACCTGACTGTTACAACATGTCTACACTGGATTGGGGAGCAGACCAGACTGTTACTACATTTCTAAATAGGATTGGGGGGGGGCAGACCAGACTGTTTCTACATTTCTTCATAGGATTGGGGGGGGCACACCTGACTGTTACTACATTTCTACTTAGGATTGGTGGGCACACCTGAGTGTTACAACGTGTCTACATCCGATTGGTAGGGGGCACACCAGACTGTTACTACATTTCTACATAGGATTGGGGGTAGGGAACACCTGACTGTTTCTACATTTCTACATAGGATTGGGGGGCACACCTAATTGCTTCTACATTTCTACACAGGATTGAGGGGGCACACCTGACTGTTTCTACATGTCTACATAGGATTGGGGTGGGCACACCTGACACTTGTACACATTTGCTATGACTGTACTGGTATGTCAGGTACTCCATTTCATTCTGTATTGTAACCTATCATGCTGACTAGAGGCCCATCATTCAGAGGCCTTAGCACGGCTTTTGTTTGTGTTTGTCTACACCTGTCCTGCTAGCTGAGATTGTTGTCGGGTATGTGAACCTCCCTGACTGGCATGTGTGTGTCATATGGACATACATGCAGCCCAGCACATTTCCTGCAGTGGGTTTTGTCACCATGTGTAGTACTGGCTACTATAGTGATACCAGTATTTGTTACAGATCACATGCTGCCACTATGGGTGTCTACTATCCGCTGGCATCTCATTCAGCCACCCAATTCCCTTGCATGCTCACACCCATACCGTAGATACAAGTAACAACACATGCTACTCCATTCGGCAATTGGTAAGAAGAGTGATTTACCTTGTGAGTGTGCCAGTATTGAGGATGGTGCTGGAGGGCTGCCTATGTCGGATGCACATAGTACAGTCCCTATACATGATTGAGCACAGGTAGTGTCATGTTTTGCATCCCTTTTGCTGTATGTATGAGTCAGAGAGAGGTGTCATTCCCTGGATCCCTCCTTTGTCAGTTTATGTGCTATGCGTTGCCTCTTTGCCAAGGTCAGGGCATAATGGGCATGCCTCCTTCTGCCTACTGGGGCAGGCTCAGGTTGTTCCTCCTCTGAGTCACTCTGTGCCTGTGCAGGCCTTGGCAATGGTGGGGGCTGTGTGGCCCTGCCCCGTGCTGTTCCTGCTGCAGCTGTTTCCGCAGGATCATATTGTGTAGCATGGCACATACAATGACAATTTGAGTACATGTAGCTGGGGAGTACTGCAAGGTTCCACCAGATGTCAGCTAACTCCTAGGCTTGCACCAAGCTATTCCTGCTCTTACACTGTTGGGTGCTAACTAGCATTGAGCGGAAATCTGGGATTCAGTATAATTCCCCTCATTTGCATAGAAGTGCCTGCTGATGCATAGTTACAGGTCCCACACTGAGCCTCCCCCTTAGTAACCACTATTCACTGGCCATGTTGTCTTCTGCCTGCCATTGAGTATAATAGCAAAATAGTGATTTTGGTTAGAATGCTTATTTCAGGGGGGGGGGGGGTTCGCCCAATCCTGTTTGTGTGCCGCTGCCCTATGCTTAAACAGCTAAAATCAGCTAAAAAAAAAAAAAAAAGTTATTATTTTTTTTTTTAACTTTTTTCCATGCCAATGGCCATATATTTGACCATTGGCATGCTTTATGTGTTATATTCACCCTTTATTTGCAGCTGTCATGGCTCCATTTTGTAGTTTGCAGAAATGTACTGTGTTACTAACCGAGTACATTTCTGCAGATTACACTAGTCCTGCACAGCTGGCTGACAGCTTCCTGGATCGCAAATTCACCTCATTTGCATGCATTTCACCTGAAAATGGGGTAATTTGTATACAGGAGCTGAGTCTGTGCAGGACTAGCTCAGGAACACTCGTGCATGTCCCTGCTGCTTATTCCTGGATCGCATGGCAGACTTATTGCCTGCTGGAGCTCCTGCACTAGTCCTGCACACCGTGTAGGGCTTGCTGAATCCAGGGGTACACCTATCCTCTTACATAGTCATTATTCTAGCCCTAACCCTCAAATATGCACACATGCACGTACACCTCAAATACTTGAACATTCTGTTTAATCTAACGTTTTTGCATTCTACTTATTTAACATTTTTGGCTTTTGACATCAGGGGGTACGTGTTGATAGATCAACAACACTTTTGCTGAATCCCATTTCAGGGAAACTATTTTGCCAAAAACACTTTCAGCAAACCTAAAAACAAATTGTTCTTTTTGCAGGAGGGTAAGCTCAACCTCACCTCTTTTACCCCTCGAATTTAAATGTACCGACTCCAAGGTCACACAACACTGGAGAAAAGGGAACTCTAAACTACTGTTAAAAGTGATTTCAGTGAAAGTGATGTTGACAGTGACACATTCCCATCATATGTACTTACAATTGTCTATCGGTAGATCGCATTCAATCTACTTACAGGAGCTGTGTTTGTGTGTGTGTGTGTATACATGTGTGAGTATACATATACAAATATATATACGTATATATATTTGCGGGTGTGTGTGCATCTGTGTGCATATAAATTGCAAAAAAAGCCTATCAAAGCTAGAGTCCTCACTGTGTAATACCGTAAACCTTCTGTAGCAGAGGCCCATGGGATATCAGCCTTGGTTTTAAGCTCTGTGTTTGTAAAGTACATCCAAACAAACCACTTATGCTGTACTGACAATGACCCTACTTAACCTTCTCTTCCTACACAACTGCATCCCTCTATGAGCTGATTTAATATACCTTCCCTGTTCTACAGCTTTGTATTCTATTTCCCTCAATGTTCTCTGCTGCTTCCTTATACTTTGCTAACAGTTTTCCATTGCTCCCTGAGCTTCTTGAACATGCTGTCTGTTGACTGGCCTTTTACACAAGGCTTTAATTTCTCCTGTATATATTACAGGTCTTAAGAAGATCCTACTGCTCCTATGGCTTCAGCCACCCTGTGACCTCTATTGTTATGTTTTTCTTTTTCTCTCCTATTACTGACTGCTCTCTGTTATGATGTATATATTGTATAAGGCATAATATGTTGTAATTTGCTTGTTGCCTCTGTTATTATTGTATCTTGCGCCATGTATGCATAACATTGTTTCAACTTACTCATTGTTACTAATTTTTGTCATGTCAATTACTCTTTGTATTTCTTGTATTATTTTTATTATTTTGGAGCTTTTCTCCTCGGGTCTCCACTGAAAATGGGCGTTTTGCCCAGTCGGACTAACCCGGCTAACAAAGCACAAAACATGCATGTCTACAGCTTGTGGGGTTTGGCTTTATTGGCCTGCATGGTTTTATTTATTGTTAGATATACAGGCTGATAATGTCATACTTAAATATGCAGATTTGAACTTAGCCATGTTTTATGGCCATGTAATTATGATGCAGTCTCACCTGCAGAACAAGGTGAGGAATAGAGGAGCACTATGCTGCCACCATCAGGATAGCAGTATGGTTGGCAGCTTCTGACATATGTGATTTCATTGCCATGCTGACACAATTGTGTTTGGACATTTGCTTTAATTTTTTTATATGCTTTACTTTTGCTACACTGAACTACACTTAATCGTTATATGTGAGGACTGTTCATAGGATAATAAGAAGTTACTAGGCTATTGGCCTTGAGGCCCTTACAAGCCTAGCCAAGAATTTATCCCATGTTCCAACAAGTCAGCACCCAATGCCCCAGTCCAGCAGGGACACAGATGGAATCCCAGGGATGTATTTTTTGTTCTCCATCCAGTTTTCCAGATTGTGCTTAAAAAGGGTTAATGAGGTACTCTGCTTGACATGGAGGGCGGAGTTTATTCCACAGAAGTGGAAGTCTCGGGGACACAAATTTGTCCCACCAACAAGTCCTGTTGATGTCACAGACCAGGTTGAGGTCACCCATGCGGGTTACTCTAGTGGAGCTTGACTTGGAGATATGCAGCAGTCCCATTAAGGTGGGGTCTGAGATTGTTTTGTATATCAGACAGTGGTCACCTCTGAGGAGTCTGTAAAAGACTGAACAGAAGGACAGAGCTTTTAGCCTATATGTGTAGGGTAGATGTCTGAAGCCTTGGATTCTGCTGATGAGGAACCTCCGTGGTGTCTCCAGCTGCTGCATGTGCTCTGTGAGGTACATAATGAAAGGGGCTTTGTACTCAATAATGGGTCTTATAAGGGAAAAATACAGGGATGTTATGACCTCATTGTCTTTGGATGAGATAACCTTTCTGAAGTGGTGTAGAAAGCTTTCCATACAACGGAGGCAATATGGTGGTCAAAAATCAGTCTGATATCAACCTGGCTGCTCAATTCTCTCATGACTGGTTGCGTGCTTAGGACCTTGTTATTAATATGATAATTTGTGGGGATGTCACTGTCACCAAAGGAGATGATGATGCATTTTTTTGGCATTCAGTTTGAGGCCATGTTTCTGGTACCAGTCATTTGTTTGGGTGCGACCCTCTTGGAGGATGTCCACATCACTAGGGGAACTGATGATACCACCCAACTTGCAGTCATCTACGCACTTGGTCAGCCATAGCCCACTGGTTTTGGCCTGCACCTCAGAAAAGTATATGCCAAACAACAGAGGGCCCAAGACTAATCCCTGGGGTGCATTGCTCATTACAGTTCTACTGCTTGAGGTGGTTTCCCCTATTTTGACTATGTGGTTCTATCAGTGAGCCAATTTGCTTTCCACCTAGTAACATGCAGATTAGTGGGTAGTTGAGAGAGTTTATCTATTATACCTGAGTGGGGAATAGTATTGAAGGCTTTGGCCAGGTCAAGGTAGGTGGTGTGCATCATCTTCCCCTCGTCCATGGCTTTGGTGGCTGTCTCAAAGAAGTTGACCAAATTTAACAAGCATGACCTCCCCTTGATGAAATAAAACTGTGTGGGATCGAATGTTTGGAAGTTGACAATGTGCTTGTTAATGAAGTCCATGATAATCCATTCAATGGTCTTGCAGATCAGGCTAGTTAGGCTGATGGGTATATAATTTCCTGGATCAGTGGACGCTCCACCTTTGTGCAAATGGATGACAGTTCTCCACTTGGCTGAGACAAAGCCAGTACTCAGGTTTTGGTTGAATAGGATGCCTAATGGTGCTGCAAGTTCCTGCCTGAGTTCATGTAGGATGCAGCCAGGGATGTTATCGGGTCCCATGGAGGGTGTATTTTTTGCCTTTGAGAGGGTAGTGATGATTTGCTTCCTAGAGATAAGGGGAGGGGGCAGGTGCTGGGGATGTCCTAATTTACTGATGAGGGGACAGAGGGGTGAAGTTTTCACTGAACCTGTCTGCCAGCAGGTTGGCTATATCTACGGTGTTTGTGTATGTGGTGTCCTTGCCCACCAGTTCTGAACAGATCTGAGTGCTTCCTTTGAGACTGTGGGCATATGTAAAAAAGGCCTTATGAGGGTGTTTAGTAGAAGTGTCCAGTTTGGACTTGTAGTTTGCTTTAAAGGATTTCACTAGTGCTCTTATTTGCTTGTTCAGGTTAAGGAGAGAAATCTTCCAGTTAGGCACCTGCTCCTTCTTGGTCCTGGACAGCAATTTTTTCCTTTGATTATACAGTTAATTTATTGCAGATGTCCACCAGACAGGTTTACTCTTTCTTGAGGAGGATGATTTTGTCCTTTTGGGTATTCCTGATTCCATGCAGCTATATAAATGCTTATATAGTACTTTGGTGTAGGTTTAGACATTTGTGTCACTTCCTATGGGGGGGTTGTGAAGCTGGTTATACCTTTCCTCAGGAGGTTGTATTCAGCTTTGGAGAAGTTTTTTCATTTGATTCTAGCTGGGGGGGGGGGTCGTAGAAGAAGGAGACTTCAAAAGTGACCACTTTCTGGTCAGATCTTACCATGGAGGATGACACTGTAGGGATGCTGCAGTGGTTGCTCATGTTGGTTAATACCATGTCCACGATATTATCACCTCTTGTGGGAGTGTCGACCAGCTGGTCCAATTTACATTGACAAAATCAAGGAATCTCTGGGCATTTGTATTTTGGCATGAGTAGTTCTTTCAATCTATGGTTGGATAGTTAAAGTCACCCAGGTATAGGGTAAAGGGTTGAATCTTGATAGATTCAAAAAGGTCCAGATAGATGGAGTGGGCATCTTGAGTCAAAGTTGGGGGCCTGTAGCTAGCTATGATTTGAGTAGGGGTCTTGCCAATGGTTAACTGCACCTGGAGTGTCTCCTGTGTGTCATACTGTTTGACCAGCCTGGAGATGTGTTTGTATTTAATATATATTGAAACTGCACCTTCTTTTGCTGCTTTGCTGCCCATGGTTTGGGGCTGAGTGCATGATAGGATGAGTATGGCTGTAATGCTCTCTGCAGCTTTGATTCAGGTTTCTGTGACTGCATAAATGTCAGCATCTTCTATCTATATCTGTATACAATATATACAGATTTCAAAGTATACATAAAACAACAAATTACATTATCTTTCAAGTGCCTTTAATTTTAATAAGCACTGAATTGAGCAAAAATCATTTAATCCAGGAGAATTATATGCATTTAATTTAACTTGCCACCTTAATTCACTACATTCCATTTTTAAAGCCCAAGGTTCACCCCTTTCATCCATAGTTACCTGTTCAATTATTTTGAATTTAACGTGGTGGTCTGGGTAGGTGGCAGTATGTTTTGCTAAAGCATTATGAAGATTAAATTTATTAATACTATAAATATGTTTGTACGGTTGTTCCCTAAACTGATGTTCAGTTTTACCTATATAAAAACTTTCGCAAGAAAAACACTTAGCTAAATATGACCGATTTTCTCAAATAGTCTGCTATATTCATATTTATAACGCATAAAGTTGATTCTGCAAGAGTTTCAAAATACAGAAACAGTTTTAACACCTCTGCAGTAGTGTGGGGGAGGGGACTCTCAATTCCTCTTGAACTACAAATGAAAACACTGAACAAAGGCCAGCAATTTAATCACTTTTCTGGCTGTAGCTGGACAACTTATAAGTATAGTGTAAAACAAGTTCTGAGCCAAACATAAATGAGGGCAATTAGAGACAAAAAAGAAGCAGTCTTTTTACACAAGATAAAGAAAATAACAGTTGTTGTGTCTTTCGGCTTATCCTGGTTAGGGGTCGCCACAGCGGAACTCCGGTCCGCTAATGTTTGGTAGTGGATTTTTACGTGCCGAGTTACCAGCCCTGACACAGCCTTCAATGAAGGCACGCTCATTCACACATGCCTCCACACAGAAGACGCTCTAGCTGAGAATCGAACAGGACAACGTCTTGCTGTGAGGCAACAACGCTACCGCAGCACCAAAAATAACAGTGATCCTCACAAATCCAATTATATGTTAATGGCATGGCAGTTCAAAGTTACTTCCTTATGTCTGGCATGAGTCATACAAAGTATTATGCGAAAGAGAAATGGCTGAGAGAGAACAAGATCAGGTTGATACATCAAGCCCCATTGGTAGCCATGTTGTGGAAAACAGGCTAAAAATTACAAATAAAGCACTTAGAGGGATTTTCAGGTGTTTAAATACGTCAGGAAACAAAGACAGAGTGAAAAAAACATTTTTTTAGTTCTAGGGTGGAGTTTTCCTTTAATCAGTAAATTGCTTTAAAACAGTGCAAATGTGATAAATTAGCTGTAAGGCATATATAAAAATGATAAGCAAGTGCAAATGCAATAAAATAAGTGAAAATAAATGAAAAAGTACTTAGATTAGTCTTAGAGCCTCAGGAATTTTGTAACACATCCCAGAGATGATGCACCTCAGCATAGCCTGGTTCAAACAAGTCCAACATTTAATGTTCCTGTTCTCCTGTAGAGTATTTGGCATCTAGGAAATTCATTTGTTAATTCAGAGCCACAATTAAATATTTTGTTTTGTGTTATGTTCATGTGGTGTTTCTGGCCTATCTTTTGTCCTTGCTTATTCCTTCATTAGGGTTGGCCAGTGAAATGGTAATGCTGGATATTGGTGAAATCACTGTGTTTGGCCGTAGTGGTCAGCTGTGGTTTGCTATTTTTGGAAATGTGTTTTATTTGGGAAGAAGCCCAGGTTCAGTGAGTTCTGTGCACGCCTAGTGACCCTTTGTCTTTAAAGTTATTTGTACAATATTTTGGTTCTAAGGACATGCTGGGATTTGCTTTACAATACTTCATCAACTCTTTTACTTTGTTTCTCCTGCAACAGCTTGCTTTAATGTTATGTCAAACTGCTGTACTTGGTGGGGTGGCTTAAATGTGGTTTCTTGGAGACTTCTTAGCCTGCATATGCTGATTTTGTTCCCTTTTTTTGGCTAAGTTAATAGATGATGCATTGTTTTCCATCTTGACAAAGATATAGACAGTCATTTTACCCTGAAACTGTCAGACAGTCATGAGTGGAGCTGAGTTTAGTCATTGAACTCTTTTACCTTGCTTAATTCTGGCAAATGGATCAGGCTTCCCAAAGGAACTGAACATCTGGCTGAACTTATTAAGTTCTATTAATACTTCATTTGTGCAGCTTACTGTGATTGTTTTGGTACATTAATTGCTTAATAACACTTCAGCATCCATTATTATATATTTTTATGACTAGTATTTTCAGTGTTTAATAATGCTTAAGAAATAAGCAGTAAAATAAATTTTAAAATTGGCTCTCTTGCATTGAAAAACACATCTTTACATGTAAGTTTCTTTATTAAAATATGAAAGGCAGGCAGTTTATTCATCAACTTATATGCAATTCATAAGAAAAAGATGTCCAGATAACCAGATTCACTTATACATATGTATCTAATTTGTTTCAGTATTTAAGTAGCTTCATCCTTGAGCAGTGACTTACCTGATGTATTATTATTAAGACCTAGGGTATTAACATACATTCCATAAGATGTGCTAATACATTATTGTTATTCATAACAGAATATTGATATCACCACCTCTTGCCGAACATTTTTAATAACTGAACTGTAAAACCTTTAAATACTTCACATGATAATGAAAGCTTACCAAAGGCATTATCTGTATTCTTTTTATATAGTTTTGTGTGTGTGTGTGTGTGTGTGTGTGTGTGTGTGTGTGTGTGTGTGTGTGTGTGTGTGTGTGTGTGTGTGTGTGCCTGAGCCCGAGTGCTCAAGTGTGTCTGTGCATATGTGTATTTGCCTATGTTCTCATGTGTATAGGTCTCATGCTCTTCCAAAATGGGAATTTGCAAGTCATTGAGTCTCATGCATTTTTACATTCTTAATGTTCTAACTAAGGCCAGAAATTATATATATGCCTTAGATTTCTAAAAGAAAAAAAAATATTACTCTTTATTGCCCAGATTAGCTCTACTAGACTAGCACCCTCTTCTCAGGGGAGACTTGTGGTAGTATTCAAACTTAATAGTGGAAATATGGCCAGGCCACGGAATATTTTACATTCACCTGAGCTACCATGGGGCCTTGCTCTAACCTCTCATCTGAATATGTATGCATTATTGTATAAATATACAGATAAGTACCTGCAGATATAGATATACATTTGTATTTGTATTTATATTTGTAATTAAACTTCTTAAGAAAAAGAAATAAAATAAAGAAAAAGAAAAAGAAATATTAGGAGGCCAGATGGTTTCTGCACATAATGGTGATTCCCATTTCCCTTTTATTATAGGGCAAATGAGTGTAATGAAACAGCTCTCTGTATTTGCCTTTCCATTTTAGGAGTTACATTTGCAAAGCATTGCTTTGTTCAGTTAACTAGTCCCTCTCATGTGCTTCCAAGAAGATAGCCTGGAGACAGTGTCAGCCAAAATTCTCCAACACAGTCAGTGAAGAATGTAACAGCTGAAGAAAATAAATGTCATGACTGAAACAAGTGTGAAATCCCCACCACCACCTTACCACCAAGGACAAATTCTGAAAGATCCTGTGCTCTACTCTGCACCTGAGGCATTCCAAGTATGTATTTGGCAACATTTTAGTCTGTGTAGCTTGGCAGGTGCAAAATGTATCCTTTGTGAATAAAAGTTATGGTTACTTGTCTGTGCTTGTGATGCATATGCTTGCATCCCCCAAGAACATCTGGCTGAAGGTTATCCTCTTTATCTTATGTCAAGGCTGCTGTGGTCATTGGTCTGAGGGTCAATTTGCAGAGGGCGTGGGGATGAATTAGAAAAATGTAGTTTCTCATTAGATCAAGCTACTAATGCATGACTGCAGACTGCCATTGTAAAAATGAAGTTATCTTATAAGAGACAAAAAAATGCCGTTAGAATTTACCTAACACAGCTTTTTTCATAAATGAAGCATTTTATTTTAATATTTATTTAATGTAAAACACTAACCTGACTATGAATCTTCAGGGAAAACCAAAGATCATTATTCTAGTTAAGTGATTTAATTAAAGGCACATAATATACAAGAGGAAATGACAGAAACTGAGCATAAAGGATAGACTTTGACTGCCTCAGAGGTAATTATCCATACAGTTACAATGGAGTCATTTGATGATATCTATATAAAGGGTATAATACATCAAAATATTAATAAAAGAAATATGATAGAAATATAGAAGTGTCATAGCAGAAATTATAAACTCTAGCAGGGCAATATATTTTAAAAGAAGATGAGTTCAGTTATGGGGAAGGGATAAATGTGCAAGTTGAAAATATAAGGATAACTGGCTAGGCATTAAGAAACACGTTCTATGCTTCTTCCTACCAATCCTGTTTAATGTTCCATTTATTTTCACTGGTTACCCTGCCTGAACACCCTGGCTCCTCCATTTGCTCCTTGTCAGACTACCTTTGACATACACTATTGCCAGTTGTCCCCACAACTACTCCTGAAGTCACCTTTATTGTATTCTTGCCTGGAGAGCAATGGCTCTGACTGGGGAATATGTGATATGACATAATTATTCATAGTGTAAACAAAGGTCTAATGTAATACATGGTATGGGGAGTGTCATGTGCTGTGACAACACAACTTCCTGCCACTCCCCAAGTAGGCTGAGTGTGAGGCTCCTGGTCTTCACCAAAGTTACATTGGCATTAGTATCCTCTGAACCTTAACCCAGGACAAGAGAGATAACTGCCAGTTGTTTAATCCTATCTCCATGGCTGACCCTGCCAGCAATCTAAGCCCATGCCATAAATCGAGTCCCTGTTGACACAAACGGGTGTCAGTCCTTTGAATTCACTGGGCTAGAATAGGGACTAGGACGCATTTTCCAATAAAAAGCATTGTAGATACAAGGAAATGTCTTATTAAGGGGGTTGGTTGGAATCAAAGGGAGTGACTGAATAAAATAAAAGAGCTATAAAAGAACAAATCAATACACCGGATAAAGTAGTGTTGTTATCAAGAATTATGCAATATGTTCATGAGGTAGGAAACATGATAAAATAAGGAAGCCATGCAGTCTTTATTTTTTAGTTTCTATGTGTTATATTTAACTCAGTGGCATGCAGCAGGAGTGATGCTTTAAAACAACAGCTCTGCAATGTAGCATACCTTCACAGTCTTAATAAACTGGAGAGGAGGCAAAATTCTTTAGCTTCTGTGTTTACCTTTTCTTATATGCAACACATACATGTACTGTGTAACCTGAACATACTGTGACATGTACCGGACAGATAGTTGACAGACTACTTTGAGAAATACAACATACTGTCAACAGCAAGATATGTCATATGGGCCGAAAGTAAGACATATTAGCTTTTGAAACAAAGCGGGTGAATTCTTTGTCATGAATAATTGAATGAATAAAAAAAAAAAGATAAAAAAAAAAAAAAAACACTAAACTATATACAATACTTATATACAATCGTTAAATTCAGCTTCAAACCTGAACTTTATTATTTTAAGATTTGTGATAAAAATTAACTGGATCTGGTTTAATTTTTGTAGATATTACTAAATCCCATGCCTTTGTCTGCTGTTGCAAGTCAAATTTGTGATTTAATATTACTTTTAAAGCGTTATAATATAATGTTATTGCACTAACAAATTCTGCCCAATTAAAAGATGTCAAGAAACACCATTTTATGTGATATAAAACTTAAGCAAGTAAGGTCAATATGACAATTACAGCTCTCAAATGGATAGACTCAATTCTTTCTCATGAATAATGTTCATTTTTGGATTCTATTAAATTGTCTTTTAAGTTGTTTATATGTCATGTTATGTTTTTTTTTCACAAGGTATAAAAAAATAAAATGCATTTTGAAAAAAAAATGTGAATGAATGTATCTACTACCACTGCAAAATGCAGTGTCATCAAAAACCAGTTTTACAAATTAATTCTGCATGGTTTGGTTGTATTAGACGTTTTGCAAGACCGAGCTGTCTTTTTGTTCTTATATCCTCTGGAATCATATAGATGTGTCCTCATGATGAGAAACCAAAAGCTATGTCTCAGACCTTATTACCAACGCCCAGCTATACCCAGCTATTGATTATGGCATGATCAATAAATAAATCTGAACAATACCACATAAAGTGAATTACAATACATGCTTAAATATATTGACTCAATTTATGACTGCAGTAATGTGCTGTGGTATCCTTTTATAAAATATACTTTTGTTTTATGATTAATTTGCTCAGCTGTATCTTATGACAGTGCTTCCTGCTACACATTACTGCTCAGGTGCAGATGAAAACATTCTGTATATTAAATACTGATTTGGTAGAAAGGAGGGTAAGAATTTTTTTTTTTTGCATATTTGCTGACTTGATTACCTAAGTTTAGACAAGATTACGAAGAGGATTTTTTTGTGAGCAGTTCATAAAATGACAGACACTATGTGCTGTATCTTCTGTCTTGGAATGTAACTTTGTATATTCTCATCTTTAGATGACTGGAGTTACTGCTGACTGCTAATCAGGTAAAACGTGACACTCAAGCATGAATTCAACTATTGATTGTGCAGCACATTTGACTGTCACCTGTTCAAATTTATTTTCAGATTTCTGGCTTAGACAGGTCTGGTGTCATTCTTTACTCACTTTCCCTTATTGGTCTATGACACATCTTTATAACACTGAGTGAGAAATTCACTTTCTCTCTTGTCCGAGTGCAGTGTCATTTGTGAACAAATTTAGGAGGTCTGCTTCAGGGATTCATCCCTAAAACACCTCAGTGACTGCCTCCTAGGCCACTCACTACCTCCATTTTTATAATGCCTCTTAGCAGTTTCTAATCCAATTAACTAATCATGATTGTATACTTTGCCACATGCATATTACCCTCATGCATATCACAAAAATGCTTTATCTACTCTTCATCCTCTCCCTTCCCCTGAGGTATCCCCCTCCACCATCCTTCCTCAGGTATCCCTGAAGGTTGACTCCTTTTTCTGCTATTCTTCGCTTTCTTCATTAACAGCTACCCAGCTTCCTTCCTTCAACTTTAAATAAAACTTTATGCAGATGACATGATAATCTACAAGTCAGCCCAAATATCCAATCCATTAAACATGTGTTAGAAGATGACCTTAAACAACTACCCACCTGGCTCACCACCAACACACTTTTCCTCAACACCAAAAAAGTCAAAAAACTTGACCTTTTGTTTTAAATGCTGGCTATCATTGTGCACCTTGGAAGTGATCATTCAATGCAATCCCAATGGTCTCCTAGAAACAACCACCTCTTCAAATATTTTGGGGACCAGACCCTTGAGTAATACACACAAGCAGCAAAACACTAAATCTAAAATAAACTCATGTTTTATTCTGGACATGGAATATATTCCAGTTCCTATCCCTGAAAGCAGAGCACCATGGAAAAGGCATCCTACTTGCCCAAATGGAATATGGACTCTCATTCTTTGCAGACACACTGCCTCCAAAAATCTCAAAGGTATTCAGACAATGGCTAATAATATTTGCAGGTTCATCACTCTGGCACGTAAACAGGAACATCTCTGTCACATTCTAAAAAAGGCACACTGGATTCCCATCACACAATGAAGCACCTTATTCAAGGACTCACTACTACATAAACTAATCAAACAAAATACCTGTCCCGAATACGCAACCTGATTCCACCCCAAAAATATGTCCCCAGCTGTAACCTCAGAGAAACCTCTGAAGACACCACCACTGTTGGTACTACAAGAGACACATTTTGTTCTACTAACCATGCCATCTCTGTTTGAGCTGTACAATTTGACTAACCATGCTATCTCTGTTTGAGCTGTACCATTCTACTAACCATGCCATCTCTGTTTGAGCTGTACCATTCTGCTAACTGTGCCATCTCTGTTTGAGCTGTACCATTCTGCTAACTGTGCCATCTCTGTTTCAGCTGTACCATTCTACTAACCATGCCATCTCTGTTTGAGCTCTATGATTCTAACCATGCCATCTCTGTTTGAGCTGTACCATTCTACTAACTGTGCCATCTCTGTTTGAGCTGTACCATTCTACTAACCATGCCATCTCTGAGCTTTACCATTCTGCTAACTTCTACTAACTGTGCCATCTCTGCACACCATACAGCTTCAGTCCATAAATTAATGTGACATCCCTGTGTACTGAGCAGCTCCTAGGCACTTGTGTTGACTAAGACTAATAGTTGACTTGCTTATCTGTGTATTTAGATTGTATATATGATCTGTTTTGTGTGAATAATCTTCTCCTATCAATGTTTATTCTTAGCATTTCTAAAATACTCTGTATCTGCTGAATTATCTACTTAACTATTGTTCTCATGTTCTTTGAATTTTGATCAATACATCTGGGCTGAGCTTGAAAATGGTCTATTGTGATCAGAGCTACACCCCAGTCAACAAATAGAAATAAAAATAAATAAACTAAACAGTATTAAAAATAAATAAACTAAACCATATTAAAAAAAAAAATAAACTAAAAAGACCATCCCCAGGATTCAGAAAGCTCTGCACGGTGTGCAGGAATAGTGTAGGAGCTGCTGGAGGCAATATGGACACCGAGAGATCCAGGAACAAGCTCCTGGGATGTGTACGAGTGCTCCTGCACTATTCCTCACAGAAACAGCTCATGTATGCTAATTACCCCATTTGCAGGTGAAAACCATGCAAATGAGGTGAATCAGTGACCCAGGTAGCTGGTAGCCGTCGGTGTAGGATTAGTGTAACCTGCAGAAATGTACTCGGTTAGTAACCAAGTACATTTCTGCAAACTACAAAACGGAGCCATGACAGCTCCATATAAAGGGTGTATATAATGTGGAAAGCATGCCAATGACCAAATATATGGCCATTGGCATGGAAAACAGTTTCAAAATAACAGAAAATAACTTTTTTTTGGCTGATTTTGGCAGTTTAAGTGTAGGGCAGCGGCACGCAAACGGGATCGGCCCGAAAATAGCCACTGGGGATGCACAAGCCAGTGCATTTCTTTGTGCCGGTGCCAAGCACAGATAAATGGGGGGGTTGCTTCAGGAAGGGCATCCAGCGTAAAATTTTGCCAAATAATTCATGCGGACACCAGTAAATATTTCCATACCGAATTGGTCGAGGCCCGGGTTAACAATGACCACCACCAATACTGGGTGCTGGCAGAAATTGGGCTACTGTTGGCCGAAGGAGGAGAAGAGGCAGAATGCATGGCTGAAGGCAGGAAGTGAGGAGAAAGGCTAGGAATGTGGTAGTGAGGGTCAGAACTTTGAATGTTGGCAGTATGACTGGTATAGGGCGAGAGCTAGCCGATATGATGAACAGAAGGAAGGTTGGTATATTGTGTGTGCAAGAGACCAGATGGAAGGGGAGTAAGCCTAGGTGTATCAGAAGTGGGTTCAAATTGTTTTATCATGGTGTGGATGGGAGGAGAAATGGTGTAGGAGTTATCCTGAAGGAACAGTATGCTAAGAGTGTTTTGGAGGTGAAAAGAGTGTCGGATAGAGTGATGTTTATGAAGCTGGAAATTGATGGTGTAATGATGAATGTTGTTAGTGCATATGCTCCACAAGTTGGGTGTGTGATGGATGAGAAAGAAACATTTTGGAGTGAGTTGGATGAAGTGGTGATGACTCTACCCAAGGGTGAGAGAGTGGTGATTGGAGCAGATTTCAATGGGCATGTTGGTGAAGGGAACAGAGGGGATGAGGAAGTGATGGGTAGGTATGGTGTTAAACAAAGGAATGCAGAAGATCAGATGGTAGTAGATTTTGCGAAAAGGATGGACATGGCTGTGGTGAATAAGTATTTTAACAAGAGGGAGGAGCATAGGGTGACATACAAGAGTAGAGGAAGATGCACACAGGTGGATTATATCTTATGTAGGCGGGCCAGTTTGAAGGAGACTGGAGACTGTAAAGTGGTGACCCGGGAAAGTGTAGTTAGGCAGCATAGGATGGTGGTTTGTAGGATGATGTTGGTGATCAAGAAGAGGAGGAGGAGTGTGAGGACAGCACCAAGGATCAAATGGTGGAAATTGAAAAAGGGTAATTGTGAGGTGGAGTTCAGGGATGAGTTAAGACAGGCACTGGGTGGCAGTGAAGAGTTCCCAAATAGCTGAGTAACTACAGCAGAGCTAGTAAGGGAGGTGGCTAGAAAGGTGCTTGGATCTGGACAGAGGAAGGACAACAAGGAGACATGGTGGTGGAATGAGGAAGTACAGGAGAGTATACAGGGAAAGAGGTTGGCAAAGAAGAAGTGGGATTGTCAGAGAGATGAAGAAAGTAGACAGGAGTATAAGGAGAAGATGTGCATGGCAAAGAGAGAGGTGGCGAAGACTAAGGATAAGGTATATGAAGAGTTGTATGAAAGGTTGGACACTAAGGAGGGAGAAAAGGACCTGTACCGATTGGCTAGACAGAGGGACTGAGCTAGGAAAGATGTGCAGCAGGTAAAGGTGCTAAAGGATAATGAGGGAAACATACTCACAAGTGAGGAGAGTGTGTTGAGGAGATGCAAAGAGTACTTTGAGGGGTTGATGAATGAAGAGAATGAGAGGGAGAGAAGGTTGGATGATGTGGGGATAGTGAATCAGGAAGTACAATGGATTAGCAAGGAGGAAGTAAGGATAGTTTTGAAGAGGATGAAGAATGGAAAAGCTGTTGGTCCAGATGACATACCTGTGGAATTATGGAGGTGTTTAGGTGAAATGGCAGTGGAGTTTTTAACCAGATTGTTTAATGAAATCCTGGAAAGTGAGAGGATGCCTGAGGAATGGAGAAGAAGTGTTTTGGTACTGATTTTTAAGAATAAGGGTGATGTGCAGAGCTGTAGTAACTACAGAGGGATTAAATTGATCAGTCACAGCATGAAGTTATGGGAATGAGTAGTGGAAGCTAGGTTAAGAAGGGACATGATGATTAGTGATCAGTAGTATGGTTTCATGCCAGGAAAGAGCACTACAGATGCAATGTTTGCTCTGAGAGTGTTGATGGAGAACTACAGAGAAGGTCAGAAGGAGTTGCATTGTGTTTTTGTAGACATAAAGAAAGCTTATGACAGGGTGCCTAGAGAGGAGTTGTGGTATTGTATGAGGAAGTTGGGAGTGTCAGAGAAGTATGTAAGAGTGGTACAGGATATGTACGAGGGTAGTGTGACAGTGGTGAGGTCTGCAGTGGGAGTGACAGATGCATTTAAGGTGAAGGTGGGATTACATCAAGGATCAGCTCTGAGCCCTTTCTTATTTGCAATGGTGATGGACAGGTTGACAGACGAGATCAGACAGGAGTCCCCGTGGACTATGATGTTTGCAGATGACATTGTGATCTGCAGTGAGAGTAGGGAACTGGTGGAGATGACCCTGGAGAGATAGAGAGATGCTCTAGAGAGAAGAGGAATGAAGGTCAGCAGGACTAAGACAGAATATATGTGTGTGAATGAGAGTGAGGATAGAGGAATGGTGAGGATGCAGTGAGTAGAGGTGGCGAAGGTGGATGAGTTTAAATACTTGGGGTCAATAGTTCAGAGTAACGGTGAGTGTGGAAGAGAAATGAAGAAGAGAGTACAGGCAGGATGGAGTGGGTGGAGAAGCATGTCAGGAGTGATTTGTGACAGACGAGTACCAATAAAAGTGAAAGGGAAGGTCTACAAGAGGGTAGTGAGACCAGCTATGTTATATGGGTTAAAGACTGTGGAATTGACAAAACGGCAGGAGTTTGAGCTGGATGTGGCAGAGTTAAAGATGTTAAGATTTGCACTGGGTGTGACGAGGGTGGACAGGATTAGGAATAAGTATATTAGAGGGTCAGCTCAGGTTGGAAGGTTTGGAGACAAAGCCAGAGAAGCAAGATTATGTTGGTTTGGACATGTGCTGAGGAGAGATGCAGAGTATATTTGGAAGAAGATGCTAAGGATGAAACTACCAGGTAACAGGAAAAGAGGAAGGCCTAAGATAAGGTTTATGGATGTGGTGAGAGAGGACATGCAGGTGGTTGGTGTGACAAAGCAAGATGCAGAGGACAGGAAGAAATGGAAACAGATGATCCACTGTGGCGACCCCTAACTGGAACAGCCGAAAGAAGATGATGAGTCAATGGCAGGCAGAAGATAACAAAGCCAGTGAATAATGGTTGCTAAGGGCGAAGGCTGAGTGTCAGACTTGTAACTAGGCATTAGCAGGCAATTCCATGCAAATGAGGGGAATGATACTGAATCACAGATTTCCCCTCATGGCTAGCCTGAACTCAACTGTGTAGGTGCAGGAAAACCATGGTGCAAGCCTAAGAGTTAGCTGACATCATAGAGGGTTGTGTCAGGCATACTGTAAGCTTATTGGAGCTCTGTGGCTCGGGTTTGCCCTTAGCTTAGCAGAGCTAAGGAAGGGTGTGTGTCTGAACCTGCCAAGCACGCTTTACATTGCCTAAATGGGTGTGCATGCCACGCACCGGGGTTTAAACAAAAAAAAAATTAAACCAGGAAATAGCATCTCCATTCACATGTGAGCACTGGGTTTGCATGGCATGCTTCGGGGCTTAAATAAGAAGGCAATGGGAAGGGAAAACAGCAGTAGGAAGGTAATCAAGGAGAACTAGCATAGCTGGCAGGTGAAATGCATCAGAATCAGCCAATTATACAGGCAGCAGCCCAGCCTAGCACACTACTATAAACTATGCAAACACCTTTCCTTCTTTTTTTTTCCCACAAACTCTACACCATCGGTGTACACAAACGGGAAAATTTACCTAACAAAAGCAACAAAGTGATAGGGGTTGCATTTGCTCTAATAAATCAACATGTGGAAAAGGCTGAGGGTGGTGAGGATGAGAATGCTGATGACCAACCTACAGTGAGGAGAAGGAGAAGAGTGTACAGACCTAGAGTAACCTACCAGAGGCTACATGAGCTGGAGATAGTGGAGCGCTATAGGGTGGACAGGGACCTCCTACAGCAAATTGTTGAGCTGTGCTGGCCACGCCTCACACACAGAATCAACAGAGGGGAACCCATCCCAGTGGATGCCAAGGTATGTGTAGGCTTAAGAATACTAGCCACAGGTACCTTCCAAAGGCCAACTGGGGATATCATGGGGATCTCACAGGCATCAGCATCCAGGGTACTCCACCAGTTCCTGGATGTCATGTCAGCACATGCCGGTGAGCACATATATTTCCTCCACACCCGTGAGATGTTGACCAGCAATATGCGTCTCTTCCATCAAATAGCAGAATACCCTAAGGTAGTGGGTGCTATAGACTGCATGCACATACACATCAAAGCACTACCCGGCGAGCGAGGTAGAGTCTACATAAACCACAAGGGCTTCCCCTCCATCAACTGCCAAGTTGTGTGTGATGCCCAGGGTATTATAATGAATGTGTGTGCTGGCAGCCCTGGAAGCTATCACGACTCCCACATCTGGCATCTGACACAGCTGTACCAGAGATTTGCCAATGGGGCATCCCATATGGCCACCTAGTGGGGGATGCTGGTTATGCACTGGAGCCATGGCTGATGACACCCAACAGAAATGCACACACACCTGAACAAGAACTCCATAATGAGGCACACGGACAGACCAGAATCAAAATAGAGCGTGTGTTTGGGATGCTCAAGTCAAGGTTCCAGTGCCTGGACATATCCGGTGGAGCCTTGCAGTACTCACCAGCTACATGTACCCAAATTGTCATTGTATGTGGCATGCTACACAATATGATCCTGCGGAAACAGCTGCAGCAGGAACAGAATGGGACAGGGCCACACAGCCCCCTGCCATTGCCAAGGCCTGCACAGGCACAGAGTGACGTGGAGGAGGAACAACCTGAGCCTGCCCCAGTAGGCAGAAGGAGGTGCCCCCAGTATGCCCTGGTCTTGGCAAATGGCAAGGCATAGCACATACACTGACATGGTAACCCAGGGAATGACACCTCACTCTGACTCGCACATACAGTAAAAGGGATGCCAACTATGACACTACCTGTGCTTAACCATGTATAGGGAATGTACTATGTGCATCTGACATACTCAGCCCTCCAGCACCATCCTCAATCCTGGCACAGCCACAAGGTAAGTCATGCTCACTATCAATTGCTGAATGTAGTAGTATGTTCTGCTACCTGTATCTATGGTATGGATGTGAGCATGTTAGGGAATCGGGTGGCTCACTGGGATGCCAGCAGATAGTAGACACCTATATCAGCAGCATGAAATCCTTAAAAAATACTGGTGTCAACATATAGGCAGTGCTAGACAAGGTGACAAAACCCACTGCAGGACATGTGGTGAGCCAAATGTGTGTCCATAGGACACACACATGCATGTCAGTGCTGCTCACATACCAAACAACAGTCTCAGCCAGCAGGACAGGTGTAGACAGACACAAAGAAAGTCTGTGCTAAGGCCTCTGATGATGGCTATGGAGAACATCCCCCCTCAAGACTTACACAGACAGACTACAACAGGTCAGGCAGTGGGATGTCAGTTGTGAAGTGTAAGAAGTATGAAACTGAAATGTAGGTCAATAAAACCTAAGAACTGTAGTACACTGATATGCATCTAGTCTGCATGATAGGTCAGAATGCAGGATGAAATGGAGTACCTGAAATACCAGTACAGTAATAGCAAATGTTTACAGTTGTCAGGTGTGCCCCCACCACACAATCCTATGTAGAAATGTAGTAACATGTACGTGTAGGTATAATAAAAGTGGAGCACAGATTACCTGAGCTGACCAAAGTAGCAGGATAGATTGTTGCACGTGTACAATATGCAGGGCTCTGTGTGTTAGGGTGATGTGTGTTGCATATTGTGTGAAAGTGGTCAGCATGTAGGCATGGAGGGTTGTGTCCTGGTGGCCAATGGCCAGTACTGTTGATGACAGGGTCAAGTTCTCACAACTGCAGTGCCAAACACAATGCATCCCAGCAGGACACATTCCAGCAGTAATCCATACTAATTGTTTGGATGTAGTATCTGTCACCATCTGAAAGATGGACATGCCATGAATGTGAGCCCTGACATAAAAACAGTACACAGGTGGAAGTACCCTAGACAGAGAGGGTATAAAATGTTTATGTCAAATGGACGCACCTTTGGAACTGTACCATAAAGGTTAGCAGCATATTAGTTGGCTGTGTAGGGTCTATATTACAACAACAAACGATCAAATGAACGAACATTGTTATATCAAACTCAAAAGTTTCAATTCACAACACATCAAACTACCAGAACAGTGACTTTTTTCCCAGGGAAAAAAATCGCTGTTCCCAAAAAAAAAAAAAAAAAAAAACCCCAAACCCCCTCCCCAAAAAACACATTCAAACATTACATACACCCCCCCACTTAAATATACCAACTCCAAAATCACACTACAGTGCCAAAAATGGCAAAGTGACGAAAGCAGCCAAGCGACTTCTTTCCCAAGAAAAGAATTTGCTTATATACTACTTCGTCATTTTGCATTTTCAACATTTGAAGTTCGACCAAGACGCATTCAACAAAATCCGTCTTCGGTCTTCTGATAGGAACCTGGCTGCGTAGTATGGAATACTGATGTCATCTGGCCAAACACTGGCAGACCACAAAAGGCACAGGTGTGAAGTACTGAGATGGCTGATGTCCCTGCACAAGCCAGCATAAGTGGAATGCCCCACGTATATCTGTGAGTCAGCTGCAAGTAGCTTCCATAGCACACATGCACCCAGCTCACCCCACCATCAGCCACAGGTACATCACATGTCTTATTCCTGCTTTTGGGAATGAGTACAATATGACCCCCACCTCTGTATGGGAATAGCCACATAATGCAGCATGCTGGATAGGTGTCCCATGCAGGCGTGTCCCTAGCTGTAAGCAGCACCCTGCCAGCATCCACACCAATGGATCAATAAGGACAGAAACTATTGACATTAACACCTTGCACACCTACCCTGTCACCCCAGGGGAATATAGTGGCTTGCAGCCTGGGACTGTAGGAGTGACACAATGCATCAGCCTGCTACAGATGACCTGCATCACTACCAAATGCTCTACAGTCCTCTGTCAAAGGCCTGTGTCTCACCTGTACTGCCAATGTATTTTATCTCATGGACTCCCAAATAACAACATAACACAGTCCACACCACACAAATGCAAGACCATGTTAACAAATCCCAGTAGCATGTCCACCATGTCCTACTTCATGAACTGTGGACCAACCCCTAAATACTGCTGGGGTGAAGTGATAACTATAGAGATACTTATCAGATAACGTTTACATAATGTTCGGAAGAGGATAAAATAATGGGGGGTAGAAGCATGGATGCCATGGAGTGTGTAAAGTCTGTGCACATACTATCCCTGCTTGCAAACACAGGAATGGGTGGCTACAAACCTGCTCGTAAACCACAATGTGAAGAGGTAATGACCAGAAATATGAGCCCTGCCTCTGGGTAACCTGTGTGAATCTGTACAGCTGTGAGATATGGCCACAGCAGGATATGGCTATGCTGTCACATCGATGGATTTACAAGCATGGGATCTTCAGCCACCACAGTACCAAGGTGCTGAACCATGTACACAGACCCATCAGCAAGTGTCTGCAGCTCCCCCTCCTGAATGGCATGATTGCACAAGAATATGTAGGCTGCAGTCCACAATACTGGACACAGCTTTATTCATATTGTGTTACTGCAAGCAAATATGTATACCTGTCAGTAGTTGATGACATAAAGCATTACAGTGTAAAACAGTACATATGTCTGCATATCTCTGCTAATACCAAAACCATGTAGCAGAAGCAACACAGACACAATTAGTTACAGTATCCCACTATCCTTTGCCCATTGTGACCCCATATTGTCAACCGATCTGCAGATATCGTGTAGAAACAGGTTGCTAGCTGTAGTTGTAGAACACAAAAGCATGCACTAGAGTACAACCTACCTGGAATGGATTCACACATTCAGTTCAGAAGGTCATACTGGGCATGCTCCCACACTTACAGAAACGAAACCCATGTATGACAACAAAATACTGAAAAGTCATACTGTTCATGCTCCCACACTTATATGAAGCCCATGTCTGGCAACAACAGTGGACTATACATATCTGACAGTCACAGATGTTTGTGCACACACTCCACATTGCACACTTGTCATGCTTTGCACCCACATCAGATAGGAATACACACATATATCCAAGGACAACATACAATAATCGACCAAACTTACACATACATAGATGTGCAGAAGAGAGTGACAGACAGTGACAAAGAACTTCCCATCATGAGGCCTATCCCACCTAGCACACATCCAATTGGCTATAAACACATGATGTGCAAATGTCAATCACTGTAGACATTTGCTTCTAGTATCCCTCAGCACTATAGTGTCTGTGGTGCTTGTGATAACTGTGTACATGACTGTACAAGTCGTTATTCATCTAGTAGTTGTATACACGCACCTGTTAAATGTAAACCTGTGTGTGACTGAGTGTTGTGTATGTGCTTCCAGATGAATGGTTTAAGGCCCATTCACACACACTGCATTCCCCATTGCCCTACTTTGGAAAGCCTGCTGATGCCATTCGCCTTGAAATACACCTTTGGGGAAGAAGTAGCCCTATATGCTCCGTGGCGCATGTTATAACTGCCTAATGCTATAGTGTGGTGTATTAGTTAGCTAGGAGTTCTAATACCAGACATGGTGACTGTTTGTGTGTGTGTGTGTGTGTGTGTGTGTGTGTGTGTGTGTGTGTGTGTGTGTGTGTGTGTGTGTGTGTGTGTGTGTGTGTGTGTGTGTGTGTGTGTGTGTGTGTAGGGATCAAAGCATTTGTGGCCATTCATAGTCACTACACTTTCCATTACCTTACTTTGGCAATCCTGCTGATGTCATTCACCTTGAAATACACATTTGGAGATGAAATAGCCCTATAAGCTCTGTGGCATGTGCTATAACTGCATAATGCTATAGTGTGATGTATTAGATAGGTAGGCATTCTAATCCCAGACATGGCAATGGTGAGACTCTATGTGTGTGCCTGTGTAGGGAGCAATGCTTTTGAGGCCATTCGCAGTCACTACACTTTCCATTGCCCTACTTTGGCAAGCCTGCTGATGTCATTCCCCTTGAACTGCACCTTTGGGAAAGGCATAGCCCTATAAGCCCCATGACTCATGCCATAAATGTGTTATACTGTAGTGTGATATACTAGTTAGGCAGGAGTTCTCATCCCAGACATGGGAACTGTGAGACTGTGTATGTGTTTGGTTGTGTGTGTAGGGATCAATGCTTTTGTGGCCATTCACAGTCACTACACTTTCCATTGCCCTACTTTGGCAAGCCTGCTGATGTCATTCACCTTGAAATACACCTATGGGGAAGGAATAGCCCTGTAAACTCTGTGGTGCATGCTATAACTGCATAATGCTGTAGTATGATGTACTAGTTAGTCAGCTGTTCTAATCCTAGACACGGCAACTCTGAAACTGTGTGTGTGTGTGTGTGTGTGTGTGTGTGTGTGTGTGTGTGTGTGTGTGTGTGTGTGTGTGTGTGTGTGTGTGTGTGTGTGTGTGTGTGTGTGTGTGTGTATGTGTGTGTGTTTGTTCGTGCATGGACCAATGCTGTAGTGTGATGTACTAGGTAGGCAGGTGTTCTAATCTCAGACATGGCAGCTGTGAAACTCTATGTGTGTGTTTGTTTGTCTGTGTAGGGATAAATGCTTTTGAGGCCATTCACAGTCACTACACTTTCCATTGCCCTACTTTGGCAAGCATGCTGATGTCATTCACCTTGAAATACACCTTTGGGGAAAAAAGTGCCCTATAAGCTCCATGGTGTGTGTGATAAATGCAGTACACTGTACTAGCAATACATACCTCGGTAGGGGTTAGAATCTCAGCACTGTCAAGGTTGTGTGTGTGTTTGTCATCCATGTCCTGTGTGGAGGTAGCAGTGATTGTGTAATAACATGACTCATTGTGGGGCGGGTTTCACAAATTTCATATATGGAGGACCTATTATATGTCACAATGTCCACCTTACAAGGACAACAGATGTCAAACAGCAGAGAGGCTGGTGTAGAAAATCCATACTCCATCATGTGACATTATGGATCAGGGAACAATATAGGCAACCCTTGTATTACCCAGAGAACACTCTCCACCTATGTCACATACACAAACACACTTCGCTAGGCAACAACCACAATGTTGGAAGTTCCCTGCATATTGCCCACAGATAGTAACCATGGTGTGATTGCAATGGACTACATAGGACATGGCACATGATCCATGCCTACAATAAGCATATAATTACTTACAGTGGTCCTTTGCTATGTTCCCTACTGGACGCCTTAACAACTGTAGAGTCAGCAAATGTAACCCACAAAGGAAATACCATGCCTTATACACATGCCCTGTATGGACAGATGCCACTAACACCAGTGAATACCTGTATCATGCTGTCAATGTAGGTGCAGGATCAACCTGAGTTCCATTGCCAGTTCTCATCACATGAGGTCAGGAATGCCACATCAGATGATAACAAGCTGTCCACACAACATGCCCCCAGACACCCCAGGTACACTTCCACATGTCACAGAACATGCATGTAGGACATGGGCATATCCCAGACACTGTCCATGTTATGGAATATAGAACACATACATGGCAAGCATTGCACAGCACTGGCCACCCACAATAGAAATGTAGATGAGTGGATGGTGAATACAATACCCACCTGTGTTGGCCAATCCAGGAACTACACCCCTGAGCCACACTGCAGACCACTGTCATGTGGCCTGATGCCAAGGTATACTCTTTGCCTCGCCTTGTATGGCCTTCTGGCACAGTCAACCATGACACACCTGGTAAGCAATGAACCCATGCATGTCAGTACTGGCAAACCTGTGTGTGTGTGTGTGTGTGTGTGTGTGTGTGTGTGTGTGTGTGTGTGTGTGTGTGTGTGTAGATTAATGATTTGGAAGCCATTAACACTCACTACACCTCCCATTGCCCTACTGAAGCATGCCTTCTGATGTCAGTCACCTTGACATACCCTTTGCCCATATGTCAGTCTGATAACCTCTGTGGTGCATGTGATACCTGCGTAATAATGTATTGTAGCAAACTAGTTAGTTAGGACTTCTAATCCTTACCCTGCCAACTGTGATAATGTGTGTGAGTCCCTGAGAGAGTGTGGCTGTGTTGTCCTTGACACCTGCTTTTGTGGACAGGCACATGTACTACACCTACCTTATCCCTCCTTTATCACTGTTGCTGATGTCACTCACCTTCAAATATACCTTTGGACATCTCTCCAACATGTAAGCTCTGTGGCACATGCAATAACTGCATAAAAATGTAATAGCAATACATAGTCAGGCAGGAGTTTGAAACCCTGTACGCATTAGTGTGTGACACAAACATGCTTAGTTCTTACTCTCCTAACCCCTTCCTTTCTTACTTTGTCTCTGTCTGTCTCTTTCACTCCCTCTCTGGTGGATGTGGAAAAGTAGACCTGCTTTGCTTAGGCAGAAGCTTGTGTTTTGTAAGTGATGCTCATGATGAGCTGATGGCCTGTGCATGAATTGTAGTTGCCCACTAGCAGATTGCATGTGGAACAGCTGTGATAACATTCCCATAGCCAATTGTATGGAAACACACTCCGATCATGTGGGTGTTGGCCCTTTTCATTCACTGTGAGCAGGACTTCATGTTGGTGTTTGGCAAACAGCATCACAGAGGGTAGTGGAATACACCTCTTACAACACACACTGTGGGGACAGGCCAACAAACAGGAGGGGAATGTTCCAGACATGAGCACAGAATGTAAGTCTTGCTCTTCTACATTTGAAGTAATGTTGGTTTAACAGGGTTTGTGTGGATATGGCTGGTCTACATGATTTAATACATGTCATGACAGTGTTATGTGGTTGAGGATACTCACACCTGTAGGGTTATCTGCAGACTGGCCAGTGTTTGGAGTCTTACATGTGTTGTGTTACTCACAGATTACCTATCTTTAGAAATGCAGTAGCATAGTTTGAGGATTGTAGTCAGTATATGGTGACAGCCATGTGAGTTACTGACTTCATATCCCTCAATAGACATATGTTACAACAAACCCTGTTACACCAGTAAATGTATGAGTTTATCACAGCAGCATGTAAATAATGGCCCTGTGTTTATGCCTCTGACCCCAAGTCTGTCAAGCTTTGTACATATGTCATGCAGTAAGAGATGCATATGTTCAATACACCATTATTTATTGACATCATACCTGATAACAAGCCAGTGAGATATCAGACTGCTAGACATGTTATGTATAGTAGGGCTTATATTTGAAGACAAAACCTGGACATTCTGTTGTAGTGTGTACAGTAGTGAGGTCTGTGTACTTATGGTGATTATCGACAGAGTGTGTATTGTGAATATGTACCTTGGCCTGTGTACCGGCTGTGGTAGATGTCAATGTTCTTGGTCCTGTTCTATCTGATGTTGCATGCTCCTCCAGTGTATGGTACGCTATTGGTGTACATGTTTGTAGGGCCAAACCCACACATGTCCCATACCACAGTCAGGCATCAGAATACACTGTGTATTGGCCCAGTATATGTAGGGTTAGTGTGTGAGTGGCGCGTATGAGGATGGTGTTGATCAGACAGTCCATATACTGTAATATTAAGCATGCTTACCATATGTGGCTGTGGCTGTGTTCAGATTGGTTGTGGGTATGCGCTTTCACACAGGTGTCTGTTACTCCATGCTGTTACATGCCTGCAGAGCCTGCTATATTTGCAGGTACATGTGTATTCCCCCATAAGAAATATAAGCCAGTGTTGTGGCATTCTGTCTGTAGTTTGCACAGTGCTTTGTGACAGGCCTAGCAGCTCAGTGTACTTACCCAGTGTGATGTTATGTCCAGATATTTGTCAGATGTACTGCTGCCGGGCCACCATAACTGTTGTGTATTTCTGGCAAAACAGCGGGATACTGTACAGATGTATGTCACTAACTAGTGGGTAGTATGTGGGTTTGTTACCTCTGCTCCTGTGGTTATTGTGTGTCAGGATAGACAGGAGTGTGTGAATGCATAAACTGTGTGAGCATGTCTACTCCAGTATGTACGTGATATACCCATTTACATGGCTGTTAACATCCACTTTCTCAGGCTTGGTCCACCCGTCTTGCACTAAGGGGTTCTGTGTATACCTCTGGACTGACCAGAGTGTGTCAGACTGTCCACATTTATTGGTCATATCTCTGCTGTATTCCACAGGACCATTACTGTGATATATGTGGTACTGTACTATTATGAGCTTAGGATGTCTGTCAGTAACTGATTCATAGGTTCATAGGTTCATAGGTAGGTACTAGGCTATTGGCCCTAGGGCCTATATAAGCCTAGTCAAAAGATACCCTGGCTTTCACCACACAAGAAAATTATTTTCCTGTGCCACTGTCGAGCAGAGCTGCAAAAATGATCCGCGGGGTGAATTTCCTATCTCCCATCCAATCATCAAGATTTTTCTTGAAGAGTGCTAATGAGGAGCTTTGTTTGATATAGATAGGTAGTTTGTTCCAGAGTATGGGAAGTCTCTGGGACAGGAATCTATCCCTCCAGCATAGTCTGTTTATTGTGGTGACAAGGTTTAGGTCCCTGGAGCATATAGCTCAGAGGGATTGGGATTTCTTTAAGTGGAGCATGTCCAAAAGCTCTGGGTTTGACATAGCTTTGTGTGTTAGGCAGAGATCATCTCTAAGTAGGCGATATGCGACGGAGTAAAGCTGCAGTTTTTTGAGACGGTCTGCGTAGGGCATCTGTTGAAGGCTGGTAATCCTCTTTATGAGGTACTTCTGTGGCCTTTCCAGTTGTTGTAGATGTCTCATGAGGTACATAGCAAAAGGGGCGTTGTACTCTATAATGGGTCTAATGAGTGATGAGTAGAGGGGAACAATGACCTCTTTTTTCCTGGATGAGAAACCTTTTGTGATGAGGTGTGCCATGTAGAAGGATTTCCTGACTTCTGTGGTGATGTGATTATCAAAGGAGAGACTACTGTCCACCTGTGTCCCAAGGTCTCTTATCACACTTTCATTGTTAATTAGACTACCGCCTATATGGTAGTTCATGGGTACAGAGTTTTTACCAAAAGGGATGACAATGCACTTTTTGGCATTGAGCTTGAGGCCATGTCTTTGACACCAGGCATCTGTCTCAGTGAGGCCCTTTTGTAGGATGTCCACATCTTTTGGACTTTTGATTATGGATCCTAGTTTGCAGTCATTTGCGAACTTCGTTAGCCAAAGACCTTCTGTGTTAGCCTGTACTTCAAAGAAGTAGATACCAAACAGGAGAGGACCCAGGACTGAACCCTGTGGTACTCCACTTGTCACTGGTCTGATGTTGGATTTGGAGTCTGCTACTTTCACAGTGTGGGTTCTGTCAGTGAGCCAGTTGGCAACCCATCTTGTGACATAGGGATTTATACCTAGTTTAGTGAGTTTATCTATAATTCCAGAGTGGGGGATGGTGTTGAAAGCCTTGGCGAGATCTAGATAGGCTGTGTGAACCACCTTACCCTCATCTACGGCTTTGGTGACCACTTCAAAGAAGTCTATCAGGTTTAGAAGGCATGATCTGCCTTTTACAAACCTGAACTGGGTGGGGTCCAGAGTTTGGAGATTACCAATGTCATTGTTTATAAGTTCCATGATGATATGTTCCATAGCCTTGCAGACCAGGCTCATAAGGCTAATAGGGTGGTAGTTTCTAGGGTCCATGATGGCTCCCCCTTTGTGGAGTGGGATAACCATCACTGTGTGCCATTCAGTGGGCACATAGCCTGAGGTGAGGCTATGATTGAACATGGTACTTAGGTGGGGTGCCAGTTCGTTCTGTAGTTCATGTAGAACGCAGCCTGGGATGTTGTCAGGTCCCATGGATGCTGTGTTCTTGGCTTTGGAGAGTGCATTTTTTACCTGTGCAGCCATGATTACAGGAATTTTGCATTCTTCCAATATAGAGATGGGCCCTTTAGAGGATGAGAGGGGGGTAAAGTTAGCACTGACCCTATCTGCCAGGATGTTGGTAATATCAGTTGGTTCTGTATATTTAGTGCCATTGTGCTGTAACTCAGAGAAGATCTGAGTGTTGCCATTGAGATTCTCGACATAGCTATAGAATGTTTTGTGGTTGTCTTTAGAGTCAGTGGTGATTTTGTTTTCATAACTAGCTTTGGGGGATTTTAAGAGGGATCTCAGCTTCTTACTGAGGCTGACCAGGATGTTGCTCTTTTTGAAAACAGTTTCTTTATTCTGTTGTAGAGTTTGTTTATGCAGGGGACCACCAGATTGGCTTCCTTTATTTTGGAGGATAGCATCTTGGTTCTGTTAGGGATTGCATGATCCATGCACTCGTGTAAGTGCTTATAAAGTTAATTTGTGTAGGATTCAGCAGTCATACCTCAATTGTCCATCAGCATGGGTGTCGTGAAGTTTGCCACGTCTGTCTTAAGAAGCATGAAGTTGGCTTTGTAGAAATGTTTTTATGGTGGTTTCCCTAATGGGGAGTGGGGGAGGGATGTGGATGAGTAGGGTGATTAGCTTGTGGTCGGATCTGACCAACGAGGAATTGACCTCTGGTGTGGAGCACCAGTTGCCCATGTTGGTAATAACCAGGTCTAGGATATTGCTGCCCCTGGTGGGGGTGTGGAAAAGTTTATCCAAGGCATTGGAATTTATGAATTCCAGAAATTGTTGAGCACAAGAGTTGGTACATGAGTAGTTTTCCCAGTTAATTGTGGGATAGTTGAAATCACCCATTATTAGGGTGTTAGGTTGTACTCTAACATTTTCCAGTGTATCAAGAAATGAGAAGTGGGAATCCTGCGGCATTGTGGGGTATCTGTAGCAAGCTACAATTTGGATTGCAGTCTTGCCCAGAGTTAGTTACACTTGGATAATCTCAGATGCATTATGCTGAGCAACTAGCCTGGAGGTGTGGATATCCTTAATGAATATGGACACGCCTCTGCCTTTCGTTTTTTGGTCCAGGCTAGGTGGCCGAAAGGTGTTTTAAGAATTATAGCCTGGTAATGCAGGGGTACTCTCTGGATCCTCGAACCAGGTCTCTGTCACTGCACAGATATCAATGTTCTCCATTTTAAGGAGTGCCTCTAGTGAGTGCATTTTGAGGTTTAGAATTCTAGCATTGAGTAGCAATACCCTCAGATTCTGCTTGCTTGTACCTGTTACGGTGGTGAATTTGTCATTTGAACCTTGCCTAAAAAAGGCACTATAGTGGTGGCTAGAGCCTTAGCCAGTATCCAGAATCTCAGGGGTGACAGGTGCAGGCCATCTCTGGCAAAGCATCGTGGTTTGTCGATCATGTCATCCCAGGCAGACAGAAACTGGATCCCCTTAGAATGACACCAGAAGCTTAGCCAATTGTTGAAGTCAATCATTTTGTCCTTGTACTGTGGTATCATTCTGGGTGATGGCAGGATGCTACTCAGGGCTAGGGTCATACCTGCCTGGGCTACAAGATCGGACAGCTCCACCATGTCCCTTTTCATGTAGTCCAGGGAGGTACGTCTCAGGTCATTCACACCAACATGGACAATGACAGAGTCATATTTGTACTTGTTGTGGAGTGACTTGACTGCATGCATTATGTGGTAGATCCTGGCACCTAACAGGCAGCTGACAGTAACTTTCTCCTTGTTTAGCCTGGTGAGTGGAACATCAGTGTGCCTGACTATAGAGTCACCTATGACTAGAGTGTTGGGTACATTGTTATGCCTTATGGGCTGTGGTTGAGTGGCACACTGAGTTTGTGGGCTATGTGTATTTTTGGTTATGTTGGGGGGTAGAGGTTGCTTGTGTTTCTGCCTTGGAGGTCCCTGTTGCTTGGGCAGGTTTTACTGAGAGCCTCTGCAAATGTAGGTGCATGTTTTGTCTTTCTATGTGTGTGTTTTGTTGGTGTAGGTTTTGAGGGACTATGTGGTGCAAGTGTTTACCTTCTCCTCCTGACTGTCTAGTCCAGTCTTGGGTGAAGTGAGCTTTGCTTCCAGTTTGGCTATATAAGTGCATCTCTCACAGGTTGTAATGTTGGGTGGTAGGAGGAGAGGGTTGTCTGTGTACATGAGGCAATTGCTGCATTGCCCCAAGATGCCCAGATTCATCAGGTGGACAGGAGAAAACACTGGAAGTTGACCCTTAAACATGCCTGGATAGGTGCTTATTTGTTAAGTACTAGAAACTGTTTTTTCTCTTGACAAGTGAGGAAAATTGAGTGCTGTAGTAATTTGTAGCTTATTTGGTGCTGACAATGAGTTTTGAACAAGTGCTGAGCTCAAAGAAACAGACTTGAGTGCTGAAACTAAAAAACTGGCTAGTTATAAGAAGGAAAATAAGCTAGAAGGCTTCACTCCAACACAGAAAGGCTTGGGGGCTCAGAGGCCCACAAACAGTCCTGGACACAGCAAATCTGTATCCAGACTAGACTGCTCACAGGAAAGGCAGGAAACAAGCTTAGATTTTTTTATTATTTTTTAAGTGGCAAGAGAGAAAGGAGGAGCAGAAACTAAGTGGATTGGCCTTCTCAAATGTCCTCCCTGTATTAGGTAGAATGAGATAATAACACTAGACTGGGAGGAGTGTCCCAGATCAAATTTACATTAAAGTCATGCACCTGCAAAGCCACCAACTATAAGAACAGCATACAAATAGGGAGGGAGGGTGGAAAACAAACTGCAGAGATGTTTGTCACAGCAGAAAAACAGCAGTGAGCCTTTAAATGAAAGTTTTAAACAGATAAAGGAGCCGCTAGAGAAAGTGCTTAACTGCAAACAAGTTATATGACACTCTCCTTGGCAGGAGATCAGAATCAACCAAACCAAACAGATGCTTAATAAAAGTAGACAATTTCCAGTTAATATCTCAAACAAAGTGAAACTAGCTAGAAAAGTATGCATTAGACAAAGTGCTATAGATAAAAAAACAGGATACTTAATGTTATATATTATAGATCCGAGTTTGTTCAGTGTCCTTCCTTCGATTAGCTCAGTGTGAAATGGCAGAAACACTCACAAACTTAACTTCTTAGGTAACAGAAAGTTGAAACCTGAGACAACTTTTAAAAAAAGCTCAAAAGAACCAATGAGGTGTTTACTCTAAGCTGTAGCCCAGGTGACCCCAGTCAGCCAATGACCTTAAGCAATCCTCTCTCACTGAAATGCCTAATGGCTTTGGCTAAACCAAGATGTCCTTGAACATGTGCTCAGACACACAGCCTCCACAAACAGTAGGCCCAAACACAAGCCTGAGTATGGACAAAGTTACAAATATCCACACTTCTTAGGTAGAAACAAACTGCAGAAATGTTTCTCACAGCAGAAAAGCAGTAGTGAGCCCTTAAATGAATTTTAAACAGACACACACACACACACACACACACACACACACACACATATATATATATATATATATCTACATACATGTATATATATATATATATATATATATATATATATATATATATAGATAGATAGAGAGAGAGAGAGAGAGAGGGAGAGAGAGAGATATGTGCACATATAGTTATAGATATCTACATATATGATATACACACACACACACACACACACACACACACACACACACACACACACACACACACACACACACACATATATATATATATATATATATGTGTGTGTGTGTGTGTGTGTGTGTGTGTGTGTGTGTGTGCAAATACTGATTTCAAGACCTGCAAGGGCTGTTTATTTTATTGCTGGGCAGAACAAGGGCTGTTGGATATAGAGTGGTTAAGGCAGTTTTGAGCAGCTTTAAGCGGGTTTGAGTGGGTTTGCATGACGGTAATTGCTCCTAACATACAGTTAAATGTACAGATGCTTACACCATGTAGGCTTTGCTTACCTGTGGGCAGATGTGCTTAGCACTGATATTGCAGCAATGCTGAAACCTGCTAAGCATGGCTCAGCCCTGGTAACCAGTGCTCACATTACGGTCTGATAAAATAGCAGGGTAATGACATCTTTGAATAGTGTATTTAATGCCATGTACATAACATGCATCTATGTGCTGTCATTATAGTAGCAAAGGGTGTAGGTCTACTGTCTGGGACACCTGAGTATATATAGCTTGTAGAACTCTTTTTCCATTTGAATGTGTTACATACATGGGTAGTATCCCAGGTTATATGCAGTCACACTGGCATGTACTGTATAATTTAGTTAATACTGTTGACAGTGCTTTCCCAAGTAATAGTAGATTGCAGATTGTATTACTGGAACCAAACACCCCTGCATGCAAAGATGGACTCTGAGTCCTCACTGTCATGTTCCTGGTGTGTGAGCTGAGTCTCATTAAATATTTCCTACTGGATATTGATCTGACGTGGAATTTAACTGTAGACTACTGTGTTTATAGCACATGTCAGTGAGGGCTGCTGTCATGTAGTAATGGCATACCTTTCAGTGTCAGACGTTGATCTGCCACCACATTCATCCTAATGCATAGCCATTTGGCTAGCTGATATCTGTCTGTCCTCTGTACAGATCTGCATATGTCAGGTATCCATCTTGGCTACTTACAGGCAATCTATGCTTTACTGACACTGACATGTCTGCCCAGCTGTGTTATGAATGCCACAGCTAGGAATCCGCACTCTGTATGCACAACATGCCATGGATACCTCAACTACACTACCACAGCCAACAGAACATGCTTTAGTACAGGTCTTCAAGACAGACACTGACCATGTTATGTAATACATGTTGCATACATGTCAACTGGAGCACCTCACTGTCCATCTAAAAGAGGCAACCAGATGATTGGCTGTTGCATGTAACTCTCACCCTAAGGATCACCCCTGTGGTATCTGTTGATAGATGGCCTGCTGATACATGGCAGGTGGCTTGATACCACTGTACACACATCCCCTACACTTCCCATCTCTCCATGGACAATAGCCTGGTACATACCTATGAACAACTGCACCGATGGACCCCAGTACTGACAAATGTGTACATGTGCATTACTGAGAATAACAGTGTTGGTGTGTTTGTAGACCTGTAGTTTTGAAGACCCTGAGGTCCTTCACACCCACAGCACCCCCATTGTCATACTTAGATGTGGCAGCTGCTGTACTGGACATTACATGTACATTCTTACACTCTTCTCCCTAAGGAAGCACTGTTGTACAAATGGGTTGATAGGCATGGGATACCCTCTGAGTTCTGGCAAGTGTGTGTATGTGTGCATGTGTGTATATTTGTGGGATACAGCATTCTGAGGCCACATTCACCTAATACAATATGCCTTGCCACACAGTATTAGGGATAGTGATGCTGCTGACCATAGGCAAGCCATGACAATGCATCACCCTACTATCCCTGTGGCATGTGCATTAGATGCATGTCCCTGTAGTAGCACTCTTGGGATAGACAAGGGGTTGTATTTCAGTCCTGGTCAATGTGTGATGGTGGGTATGTCAGAGTGTTATCTGGGGTTTCAGTGCATACAATATCCACTGTGGGATGTGCGTGCCGAGTATACTGTCTTTACACCATGGTACCCCCAGTACATGTCCATTGTTCCACTGTCACCATCAACCATACAGTTAACTGATAACACTATCCAGCTCAGTTATGCATGTGCTGTGTGCAACTTATCTGTAACAGAATGGACACACTGACTAGGTAGTTAGCACTGATAAGTCCAAATCTCTCAGATGTGTGTATGACTGTTATGTGTTTGTTAATGTGTATATGACAGTATGTCGCACTATGTATTGTCCATAAACAACCAGTACATCCCCCATTACCATAATGTACAGGCCTAGGGATGTTATTCATGTAACAAGTAACCTGGAACACACCTCATCCTAAAAGCCATGTGGTGTGTGCAATTAAGGCCATGCACATCAATAGCACTACATACCTAGGTAGGGGTTATAGTCCCAGTGTTGCCAAATAAGAGTATGTGAGTGTATGTGTATATGTGTGTGTGTGTGTGTGTGTGTGTGTGTGTGTGTGTGTGTGTGTGTGTGTGTGTGTGTGTGTGTATGTGTGTGCGCACGTGAAGGAATCTACTTCTGTTTGCTGAATATATATGTCCCAGGAGGTCATCTGTCTGAGAACTTCCTGGTATATGCTAACATGTCACAGGTATGATCCTGTGGAAATACATCCCATCACATCTAGTGGTAGATGTGTAAATGCCCTCTTCCCCACTGTATAGGTGTACAGCGATACTGGGGTTGGTATATATAGCTGGGTGTGGCTCTTGTGGACACAGCCACCATCATTGCAGTTACTGTTGAGTGTATACCCCTGCTAAGCTGGTATTAATACTGTGCAGCTCATGTTAACAGGTTAAGTAGTTGTCTATCACACTATCTGTGGTTCTACAGCACCTCTCACCCTCCAAAGGGTAGGTCTGTGCCACCCACACCAGCACACCTATGTTTACTGAGTTGGGGATTGCACTGCATTGGGGAAGGGGACATATAACCTGCCAGTACCATCGTCAATGACATTAAACTAGCAGACTGCTTATTTCCCAATGTGTTGTTGTGTCTATTCTGTCTTGGTGGAATTACATAGGCTACAATGGGTTCATTTCACAGGTACATACATCCATGTGTACAGTATTCCCTGTGTATTGAATCACCACCAAAGCCTCTGTGTGTGTTATACACAAACATGTGGTGTGTACCACCCAGTACACTTACCATTGTCCACTGTAGAAGGGCTGCTGACATCAGCCACCATGCACTCACCTGTATACACCACCCCCAGACCTATTGGCCATGTGGTACATGCAGTAACTGTTATACAGACCTGTGACATGTGTTCATCTGTACCCAGGATATGACACAGCCAAGGTGTCATCACAGTGCCATACCCCTTGTAGGATACAGCAGCAGATCATCATCCGACTGACACATAGACAATTACAACACAAACAGAATACATTATGGAGACCACAATAACTCAGTGTTAATAACAGCTATAATGCATCATGGCTGGACAGCTACACTTCCTGACATGTAAGCATTAAACTTTACTGCTGATAACATGTTACACAGCATTACATTGGTACACCATAGTACAGTCACCCTGTGCATTAGAATCATATTAGCCTGTCACTGTATCGATGTTATGGATGACATGGATGTGGCACGGGTATCATCATATGCACAGGATGTGTTGTTGGTTTGCCAGAGACCTAGGCTGAGCCATACATTTGACACCATGTGTGTGAGTGAGGGGGTTTAATTATTAATTTGGCTGTGGTAATGTGGTGTGTGTAGATATGGGGTTGCTGTGTTGGTATTGTGTGTGTGTGTATATGCATGCACACAGTTCTGCCATATGGCTGCCCTATACAGGGATTTGTTGGACAGCTGCAGACTGTACCTGGCAGGGTGTGCAGTTCACCATCTTTTGCCATGGACACAAGAACTGTGCCTGCCAGGGGTTCCACGGGCACCACCAGGTACAAGCCACGGTATGGTACTCTCCCTTGATTATGACATATGTCCGCTGGATCTGGGTTCCTCTTGGGACTGGCCAGGACCACATGTACGTGGCCTGCTGTGGTGTGATGTGGGCAGCGCCCCCCTGCAGTGCTGGGGCTGGTGCTGCCACTACAGGAGTGGCTCTGTGTTCTGGTATGTCCACGTTGACCTCCAGCTGTTGGTGTTGCTGGCCTACAGCCATGTGGCCATCGCACACCTCCCACCATATGCTCGAGCATGGACATTCCAGGGTCGAGGATTCCCACCATCTCACCCAACCATCTATCCATGACCTCTGAAAAATAATGGAGAGCACCTGCAAGATCACGGATGTTGTCAGTAACAGCTGAATGAGTAGCCCTCTGCAGCCTCAGAGCCTGTCTGGTGTACCGTTCCATACATGCCTGCACCTCCATGATGGCCTGAAACATGCATCTGGTGATACCAGATGTGGCACTTCTGCCAGGGGCATGATGACCAGCAGCCCTCCAACGAGCACCCCTGTAAATCTGCCTATGTGGTACCCTACTGGACATCCGGCTATGGCTGCTGTGTCCAGACACATGTGCCATAGATACCACACTGTCCTGTCCCATGCCACCAACCGCCAACTGTCACTCAGCTATAGCCACTGGTGATGGGGTATGTATAGGCATTGTGACTGTGCAGTGATGGGGTGGATAACAGTGGGATGTCAAATGATGGCGTAGCTTCAGCCCTTGACAACTTCGCCTGTGCCTCAACACACCTATCATCATTTTCAGTGTCTGTATGGACACTAACATCGGATTGCCTGCAGGTGGGACCCTGACCCACCTCACCACCTGCGAGGGGAAAACAAGAAATGCACTTTAAGACCTGTACATCATTGCTTGACAGTACACACACACACACACGCACACACACGCACACACACACACACACACACACACACACACACACACGCACACATGCACACACACACGCACACACACACACACACACACACACACACACACACACACACACACACACACACACACACACACACACACACACACACACACACCCTGACATTCCACCATACTACTTACCTGTCCCTGACTTTACAGAATGTCCCTAGTTTTGTCTCTTAATTTCCCCATCCTGCATCCATCTTGAATGATTACAGTCAATAATACCATTCATTAATGTATCATTATCCTAATTGCTCAGAAAAGTGATCACAAAACATGACCTGTTACTCCATTAACTTTTTAACTTGAGTGGAGTTATTTTTTTCAAAGACTCCCTGATGCCATCCAGTGTTCACCCTGCTTTGGGCCAGACATCTTGAACATGGCCCCTATATGTTATGGGCTACTACAGTCACTCAATAATGTCCTGCACAGGAGTGTCATACTTAACTATTGTTCAGTAGATGCAAGATCTGTTTCTCTATTAACTTTTTATGTGCACTACAGTACTATGTGGAAACACTCTCTGGTGTTGTCTAATAATTCCCCAATGCATCTTTAGTGCTGCATACGTGGGTATTCTTTCACCTTTCTGCTGATTGCAATTAAATCAGTATCCCCGGTGTCTAGTTTTCCCTCCCAATGTATCTTTCATGCTGCCGACTTTATTATACTATCAGCTGTCCTGAGATTAAATGTCAGTAAAGTATTCCTGGTGTGTAATGTGTCTGCCCATGTCCATGTACTGCATGATTTCTAAGGCAAGTTGAGAGGTATGAACAACCCCACACTCACACATATGCCTACATGAACACACACACAAACACACACACACACATACACACATGCATTCTACATACATCAATGCCCCTCCACTTCACCAGATAGCACTTACAGACAAATTAACCCCCCCCACACACACACACACACAGGTGAGGTTGCACAAAGATATTACACACAGACCTTTCATAAGCCATCTGTCAACATGCATGACATATGGCACTTAACAGCATGCAGTGCAGCTATAGTCAATCCCTGCTAGCAACATTAGACATCTCTGTGATGCATGGGTTGTGTTAGTAGGTGATGCCCTTTCCCCTGGAATACACTGCACCCATATACAAAGCATTGCTGTGCACCTGTTTGGCACCCTGGCATGTACTGTGCATCATACCTCACAGGTGTGCACACCATTGCTGAATGTGTATATGTGTGTCAGTTATGTTTGCTCTGCTGCTCACAGCCCCTATGTATTTGTCCGACACATACCTGGGATGATATGTGGACAGATGTCATTTGTGAATGCCTGATGTCTGATTTATAGATCTCATTAGCAGCAGTGCATGTATGGCCAATAAAATACAATTACAATGACAACCTTCAAACCTTACCGTAACTATGGGGAGTGTACACACCCTTATTGAGATGGCGCCCTCTTCCCTGATATGCCATGGGGCTGCATTACTGTATATGTTAACATTACATGAACCTGATATGTGACATATGACCTGTGCAATCAAATGCAGTATCAAACAAATGTGTTAGTTGTGCAGATGCTGACTGAGATGCATACAATTTGTGGGTGCATATGTATGCACACCCTTATCATGATGGTTTGTTGCATCTACTGTTATGTGTACTACAGCGGTCACTATTCCTGGAAGGGGTATACTAGCATGGGTCATCTTCATTTGCCAGTATTTGGTCACTCTGCCCTACAAATGTCCCCCAACACTGCATGATTGCAAGGTCAACTCATGTGCACAGCCCTTTGAAGTCACACAGTGCCATCACTCATGCTATGAAGTCAGGGTTATGTCTGCCACAATTCATGACCTTGACTGTGTGCAGATACATCCATTCTTAGCAAGCTTTGGATCTCTGCTTCAGTGCACAGTTGGGTTTCAGGATGACACCCCCTCCCCACCCTCAGCCTTTTTGCAGATGCTTGACAACTATGGCCTACACATGTGTGTCATTTTGCAGTGTCCCAAACTCTGAACACCATGAGTACCAGCCTAGTCCCTGCTAATGAATGGCAAACATACAGGTGTACACTGGCACTGGCAAGGTACAGATGGGGATTGTGGGCTTGAGGTGGGGTGAGGTGTTGGTTGTGCAGCACATGTATCTTAATTGATAATGTCTGTAGGTTTCCAAAGTAGTCTTGGTACACGAGTACACATTGCAATGCATGCCTTTTGGGGATTTTTGCTGTTATGCATACGCTACCTGTAGAGAGGCCTGGCTGATGTTTCCTGTGGTACAACTGTCCCATCTGATTACCCTAACCCATGGGCCACACTTATGCAAAGTCCTGGCAATTGCCAACACAGCTACTGCACAGCCAGTACTTGCTAGACATTCCTGCAACCACCTCAGACTTGTGGCATGTTACTAGGCAGCTTGCATGACCAGCTTGCAACATGTGTCGTCATGTGTCTTGGATGGCCATCTGTTTATTTTCTACATTAATCCTGTCCCATACATCCTCGCCACATACATAACTGTCTCCACTGTTTGCCATGGTATATGAGGTAAGGCTACATGTCCGACTCCTGGGTGCTACTTGTTGGGTATGGGATCCATTCCATGGGTTGTAAGATGTGTGCAAACCACGGCTGCCTCTGCTGCAGGTAAGTGGGCACATTTGATGGCCAAATGTATTGGACAGCAGACCAGTTATTGGTTTGACATTGAGGACGTGCACTTACTGGAAGGTACAAACTCATGAAGAATGCATGCTGTCATTACACAGGATGACAAAGGAATTTTTTTGGTGTTACACAATACAAAATGGGAAAGACTTACACTTTAATTAATGTATATGGACCTGGCCTGGAATTGGTATTAATGAAACATCATATTGATAAGATCATATCATGGATATTATTTTAGCTGGTGATTTTAATTGTATACTACATGAAAGTGTGATACTACCATATAAAGAAAAGAAGAATTACATCTAATGCAAAAACATTTAAATGATTTTCTAAATTTTATCATTTGAATGATATATAATATCAGATAAATCAAAAATCATTACCATACACCTTTTTTTCTAACAGATACAAAACTTATTCAAAATAGATAGCCTCTTTATTTCTAACCAGATGGTAACAGATTTAATTAATTCCAAAATCATTTCATGCCCTATATCTGATCATAACTCAATTGTTTTCGGATTCATGATAAAAAATCATAATGTTCAGATAACTCAGCTAAAGAATATATTACAACATTTTCTAGACATAAATAATTCCATTGTCTATGTTTGGGATGCCTTAAAATCATATCTATAGGGACAAAGTATCAGATGGTATAATAACAAAGGAAATCTTGGGATAAGGAATTGTTAGATATTCAAAGTAAACTAGACTCTTATAAACATAATAATAAAGAAAATATTATGGACAAGAAAGTTATTGAAGAAATAAACAAACTAAATAAATACAAAGAAATTTTAACTCATAAAGTTAAAATAACTTTAATACAAGTTTTGTCTTATTCAATAAGCCCCAAAAATAAAAGAAATCTTTTCTCTAAGAAGAATGTTTCTAGTATACCCCATAACAACATTAACAAACATGAATAAAAGCAATAAACAACAGATTAAACTATTGGACAAGAGTATTTCATATACAGAAGTTATTACACAAATAAATAATGATGGTATTATACCAGAGATATATAAAATCCTTTCTAAAACTACATATGCATTAATACATAAGGTTTTATTCCCCATCTTGGCATTTATTTCACCAATTTTAAATAATAAAGATCCAACTAATGGATAGATTGAAGACAATTATCCCGGCATTATAGACATAGATTTCATTGTAAATAGAAATACTTTTGATAATATAAGAAGAACTTTAACATTAAATAGGAAAAAGAAAGATTTAACACTTATTAGTCTTGATATAGGTTCAGCATTTGATTCAGTAAGTTGGGACTATCTGTTTACCTTACAAATAGCATTTATACAAAAATACCCATTCTTGGATGTCCACTTTCTCCACTATTATTCACTTTAGTAATGGAGCCTTGGGCTAATTTGATTAGAAAGAAAATACAACATAGATGATGTTCTAATTACATCAGCAGGATCTAATTCTTCTATTGATGAATTTTAAAAGTATTTCTGGTTTAATATTCAAACCTATATATACATTAGTGATTTTACTAAATATGTACCCAACTCAGGTCAGATAACTTATTTAGGTATAATACTATCTAAAGATATTAAATCTATTATATATTTTTACTATGGAGTAATATTCCCCAAGAAGGGGTAGACTTTAATTTATATATTATCTCTATAAAAGTTATTACTTATTAATAGATCGGTCAAAATGGAAAGATTATAACACATAAAAATATGATTATAAATAACTCCATGTTGTGGTTGCTTTAAATATTATTATTATACTTTATATTCATGGAATGGAATTTTATTGTATTCCTATAATTTATACTCATACTGGTATCAGCTGATATCTGATAATAAAGTTAAAGAATCTATTCCAAAACTGAATTAATGCTGACTGGGCTCATATGTTTTATGACTGTATGAAGTTGAAAGAATACTGGATTTACAGATAATTTCATTATTTCTAAGTCTCTTATATTATTCAACACTAATTATATGTTAAAACAATAAACTTGTTTTGAAAAAAAAAAGCTGCTTCCACAATATGTTATCTGGAATGTATGCACACATATGCTTCCAGTGTTTGTGAAGGAATGTATTCCCCATATTTGCTGTCCTAACATAGGATTCCTTATTACACATCCATTGCTCATGTTAGGACCACATTGCAGGTTGTAAGTGTTGCGTAATGCAGTATTGTGATATGCCATAGTATAGATCTGTTACAGTTGCCATTGTAATAGTGATATATACACTGTTGTAGCACTGTATATGGGTGATGTTTCAGACATGTCCATACTGTAGGCCATTTGTCCCACCATTATGTTTATCTCTGTCCACACATCTTGCAATGACAGGTTGTTAGTTATATTGTAGGACTCTTACATACCCTTCAGATATGCCACCATGGTGACCAGTTTGATGCAGTGAAGTTAACAGCAACAATACATGAACATGTACAGCATGCATTATGGGTAGGTGTGTTAAATGTGTGCATAGAATATACCATGGCCATAACATGACTGGTGTATTGGCAAACCTGAACAAATACCATACTCACCAGCTACAGGTTGCTGCCCCAGAGGTATACCAGAGGGACCTACATAATTGTGTGAGAGATGTGATGTCAGTAGCCACATCTGTGGCATTGGTACAGGGTGCATGCAGCATTAAAGTACATCAACAGTACAAACCGACAATATTAAAGATTATGCACATCTGTTTATTACTACAATGCAACAACAGACTATATATATTTCATCTCACTTATGCATGATTAAACTCTACAGATGCAGATGGATACACAACAGTGGTCTACTGATGTGCCCTGTGGCCTTACTTGCATGCTCCTCAGCCATTGTGTGGGTAGCACCCACATCCACTATGATCTCCACCGGGTCTTGTGTTTGTGGGTGGGCACATGCCCTGAGGCTGGTGACAAGCTCCTCAGCATGTGTCAGGGGTGCAGGATAGCATGACCACCCCTGTTGCAAGCTGGTCCCCCCCCAACCTCAGCAGCATGCTGACGGGCATAGCGGATTACATCAGTGCATCATTGTCGGACCTGCTCAAAACTGTGGTTATGCAAGCAAACATCATTTACTGTGTGGACAAGATAATTCCACAGGGTGGTCCTCTCCTGCAGATCATGGGTTCTACACCCAAAGAGGGTTTTGTAGTACTGCACCAGGTAAGTGATGATGACATAATTCTCTTCCACTCTGTACAATGGAAGCCTCTCCCTGGACATTTTGCCTGAAAGACATAATGGGAGAAACAGGTCTGAGGACCTCATACTGTAAGGATTGCACAGTTGTTAATACACATCTCTAGCTCCCCCGCACCATATCAGCAAAAGCAATCTGATCACACAACTCAACGAGTATGTCTACAGAAGACCTACCGTTGGGACATATATCGTATTGTACATCAATTTGTGCAACATGTTTGTAGTCATGTTCCATGTTGAAACACTACCATTGGTGGCCTATTATGAACAATGTCACCCCTGCATGCCATTGTAAGGGTCACTTTGGTTCCATATATGCATGTGTTCTGTTTGCTATGTGACTGCTGCACATCTGTTGTTTTGTGTTAATGGGGATATCTATGCATGCTGTTCGACATAATCTGGAATGTGTGGACTATTACTACCCACATATGTTCTATAACAAAGACACAATAGCATGTTTGGGAAAACAGTTGCCAGCAGAACCACCTCTCCCACCTCATCTGGCCATGTTACCAGGCCACAACACATCTGGGACCCACCCTGGAACCTCATCTTCTACAGGGCCTGCACTACCTTCAGATGGAACCACCTCAGGGGATGGTGTTCACCCCCCCTGGAAGCACACACAGACAGGATCCTGTCACTCGAAGTCAGGTCCAGGGTCTCGTGCATAGGGAGCTCCACAGAGACTTTGGGGATGTGCTACAGCACCTTTAGGCCCTTAGTACATGCTCCTCCTGCTCAACCCCCACCCCTGGCACCTTCAGGGCCGTGAGGATGATGTGACTGCCCATGAGTGGAGACCTTGGTCCCATTGTTTCTATATGGGGGCTCATGGGCTTCACATTCCAGACAACACTCCACATCCAAGGTGTTTACTCACCACATGTGCCATATACCACCCCTGTATGCTGTCTTGTTGATCTTCCAGCCCAACCTACCTCCCCAAATATACCTACTATCCTTCCCCAAAATACCACTCCCACCTTCACAAAGAAGGGCAATGTGTTCCCAACATGTTCACAGCTGACATAACTGTCCATTTTGAACCCACTTACTGCTGTATATATATATGTGTGTGTGTGTGTGTGTGTGTGTGTGTGTGTGTGTGTGTGTGTGTGTGTGTGTGTGTGTTTTGATATGTGTGATGTTCTCTCACACATATTGTGCAGAACTGTCATTCAACAGTAGGGGACATGTATTTATATAAATATGTGTGTGTGTGTGTGTGTGTGTTTGTATATATGTAAACATACACGTATATATATATATATATATATATATATATATATATATATATATACACACATTCATATATATATATATATATATATATATAAAATATGTGGAGATATATATTATGAGTTGTGTATATACATATATATATATATATATATATATATATATATATATATATATATATATGTGAGTGTGTGTGTGTGTGTGTGTGTGTGTGTGTGTGTGTGTGTGTGTCTATATCTGTAGACAGAGATGTATGTATATATATATATATATATATATATATATATATATATATATATATATACACACACACACACACACACACACATATATATATATATATATATATATATATATATGTATATATAGGGTGCATTCAAACATCAGGTCCACACTCTCTAACTCTCCTTCCTGCACAGCTGCACTGTTCTGCCTTGCTACAACACAGACAGGTGTCACATGTGGACACAGCCTAACATTAGGGGGATATATATAGGGACAGATTGCAGGTAAGCCTATTACACACCTATGGCGTTTGTGCATGCTTCATTACATGTTAACATGACTGCCCTGCAAATGGTGGGCTCTGAAACTCATGTGTCCATCATAACGGCATTACATCCACCACCAGTTATTGGCGACACTAATATACTTGTCTTGCGGTACACAACACACACTATGATGGCTTACACCTTTATCATTCAGTGCTGATCTGCACAGTTGACAAGTATGGCCCACTGCCCACAGTGACAGACACTATTGTCCATAGCAGTTGTTCAGCAGGACACCATTACAACAACAACATCTGATGGCACATATAAATCATTCCACATCATCTATCCCATTATTATAGACCAAGTACTACATTGATTTACATGCATATATGCTTCATATACCTGTTGTGGGATTGTCGTCTCTTCTGGATACAGTTTGCTGTGTCCCCTTGGTTAACTTGGGATGTCTGTAGGTTCAATTGTTGAACAACTTTATATTCACTGGATGTTTATTTGTTTGTTTACTTATTTCTGTTTCTCTCTCTGTCTATCTCCACTACATGTATTGAGCTGCTTTGAATAGATTGCAGCATGGATTTTGTAGGTGATGCACATGGTCAGATGATGGCCTCTGCACCAATCAGTGCCCACCACTTGCTACCTGCATGCAGCCTGCTGTGTAGTACTTCCAATTACCACTGTCATGGCAACCCACTACTATAAATTCCTAAATCATGTGATCATGGTCCCTTTACCTTTCCTACATGGAGGACATCCTTCCTGTGTGTGGGCAGCAGTGTTACAGACAGCAGATAGCAATACCTCTTACAAGAGGACTTGCAGACATAGGGCAACTACATAATTTTTATAAGGTTCCAGACCTACAGACAGTCTGAGTAGTGTTGTTCTATGCATTGTATACCACTAGTGTTGCAGGGTTTGTGTGTACATACTAGCTTAGCATGTAATGCAGTCTGTCTGCATAGCTCTCAACTGTGGGGCTATCCACATGATGGCCAGGGGATTGGCTGTTATGTTTTGTCTGTCCACCACACAGGTCTTGTCTCAGATATATCACTGGCTTTCTGTTTGTTGAGTGCTGTCAGTACATGGCTACATCCATTTGTGTTTCTGACTTCATGTTCCTTACTAAGGGTATGTTGCAACCAATCTTGTAACACCAGCAGCTTTCTCAGTGTATAACAACAATATTGCAAATATGGCCTTGTGTTCCAGCCTCTGTCCTCCACCTATATACCAGGCTTTGTCCATATGTCATGCAGTAAGTGGTTGCTAAGTAGTAGCCTATGATTATGTCATCCTGCCATTCCTGCCATAATTCCAGTGATGTTGTGGTCCCCACACATATTGTGGGGTAGGGTCTATATATATATATATATATATATATATATATATATATATATATATATATATCTATAGGCTACAGCTGGACAAAACAAATATGGCCTTGTGCAGTTCAGAGGGAGAGGTATGCACCATATATAAGCTAGGCTGTTACAAGAAGGCCTTGGCCTGGACAGCAACATATGTTATGCTTTCAGATTACTGTATAAAATGTTTTGCTTGACAGTTGCATTACTCAGTTAGTACGTATTTCAAACACCTAACAGCTATATGATATGGCATATACAACTGTAACAGTACACAAATAAACATTTCTTATGTATGCAAACATGTGTGTGGTGTCATATCCTTTGACTTTTCTGTGGGTATATGTTTCATGCAATAATTGTCTTTTGTATGAGAGAATCATGCACTGTCCATTTTAAAAGGTGGCAACTGTAGTAATACTGGGTATTCAATATGCTGTGCACCTTCTAAATATGTATCTTTCTATACATATCTATACGTAGTAATATATGTATATATGTGTGTATGTGTATATACATATATATCTACATATATATATATATATATATATATATATATATATATATATATATATATATATATGTATCTGCATATATATGTGTGTGTGTGTGCATATGTATCATTGGAATGTTTAATGCTTCCACATTGTACATTCCCTATGGTAGCCAGACTGTTCTGCATGATATGTTATTGATACCATCCTGATATTGTACAGGTGGGATAGATTACTGTTACCTTCTTGTGGCTATGTTGTGTAGGGTTCTGGGTATGAGACTTGCAAGTGTTGGTATTGTGTTGCAAGGCAGATCTTTTTGGCTGTGGAAAAGGGGATGATATCAATACGGTGCCTTTGGTCATATATGTATTTATTGTGTTCTCCTATATATATTTATATATATATATATATATATATATATATATATATATATATATATATAAAATTAACCGCACTCAAAAAAATTGAACGAAGAGAAGAAATTTTAACTAAGAAATGAACTTCATGACAATAACAGCATTCAAAAAATAGTAAAACACACCAACAACTCTTGTAGTACTTTAGCGCTTTCGTCTTATTTATTATCAAGACTTCTTCAGAAAGACATGTTTTATTTCTTAGTTATATATATATATATATATATATATATATATATATATATATATATACACACATAGACATAAATCTGCAAATATAAATACATTTCCTATACTGTTGAATGACTGTGCTGTCTGATATGTTTGAGAAAACATCAGAGTTATGCATATCTGACATGGCTTAGTAGTAAATCACTCTGGCTATGATGTGCAGGATCTTTGGTTCGAGACTTGCAAAGGCTCTTTATTTTGTTGCTGGGCAGAACAAGGGCTGTTGGATACAGAGTGATTAAGGCACTTTTAAGCAGTTGTAAGTAGTTTTGCGTGGGTTTGAGCAATGGTAAGCAATGATAACTTCCAGTTAAATATTTTTACACTCAGTTAGCCTATAAAGTGCTTATCCTATGTAGGCATTGCTTACCCCTGTGCAAACAGGCTTAAACCGGCTTACTGCTGCTTAAAATTGCTTACTCCCACTTACCCCCACGCTAAGTTCTTTAAATGAAAAGAAAAAGGGTTGATAGAAAAGTGGTGAAAAACAGGGACAAATAGGGAAAGACAGTAGGGAAAATAGCTAGGGATGTGCAGGATCGGTGTAGGGTAGGTCCATAGCTGCTCAGTTCTTCTACAGCAACAACTGTTCATATACACTGATTTGGAGGTAGATTTGGACACTGAAAACCATGAGAGAAGGGTGAGGACAATAATAATATGTTGTGAAGCCAATTAGACCAGATTACATGTGTCCAGTGGACACGTGTGAAATGGACAGCTATGTATGGGGTGAGATTTTTTTTTTTGGAACAGATTGCCCTTTTTTTAAGGTGAGGGTGGGATGTTGGGGAGGGATAGTAGGTATATTCGGGGAAGTAGATTGGGTAGGGTGACAGACAAGATAGCATACAGGGGTGGTATATGAGACATTTGGGTGGTAAACACCTTGGATGGGGTGGGGTCATTGGAAGTCAGAAGCCCATGAGCCCCAAAAAGCCCCCAAAGGGAAACAGTCAGACTGAGGTCTCCAACCATGAGCAGTCACCACTGCACCTTCACAACCCTGAAGGTGGTTGTGCTTGTGGCTGGGTAGGAGGGGCAGGCTGACCCTCTAGATGTGCTAAGCGGCCCTCAAGCTGGCATAGCTGATCTCCAAACTCCCTGTGGAGCTCACTACTCACCAGACACTGGACCTGATGATGGGTGACAGTTTCCTATCCACGCCCGCTCTGAGGGGGGGTGAGCCTCATCCCCTGAGGTGGTTCCACCCGAAGCTGGTGCAGGACCAGTGGACGAGAAGGTCCCGGGGTGGGCCCCAGACATGCTGGTTCTAAGGCCTGATGAGGTGGGAGATGTGGGTCCACTGGGACCAGCCTTCCCAAATGTGCTGTGGTGTTTCTATTTTAAAACATATGTGGGTTAGTAATAGTCAACACATTTCAGGATTAGGTATAACAGCATGCGTAGATATTCCCATTAACCCAAAACACCAGATATGGAACAGTTGCATAGTAAACAGAACACATGCATATATGGATCCACAGTGACCATTACAAAACCATGCAGGTACATTGATGACAGCATGCCACCAATGTGGAAGTATTTCAACATGGCACATGCATAGAAACAAATTTCAATATTTATCAAAAATATGACATATGTCCCAACCGTAGATTTAATTGTACACATACCCATTGAGTTGTGTATTTAGATTGTTGTTGCAGATATGGTGGGGGGAGAAAGATGTCAATTAACAACTTGTATATCCCTGTAGTTCTCATTACTTTCTTAGTCAGTGCTGTACTCTGTACCTCACAGGTATTATACACTACCCTATGGCCTTAGTTTGGACAGTGGTATGTTTGTAGACAACTATATACGTGAACTGTGTTTTATCTGCAGTATGCACCTCTTACCTGGTATAGCTATGGAGGCATTGTTTGTTAACAGTACCTGACTGTTTCTACGCATATTCCCAGATTCCAGGTTGATGTTATGCACATACCTCTCAATCTCTTATTGCACACACTCTGGGCAAGTCTTGACAACATGCAGGTGAAACTGGAACATATTTTGACAATTGCCCTCATAAACCTTTGGTGAGTTGCTACAATGACAGGTTTGTTTTCATATACATTTTCTGAATATTTACAGGTTTGACAGTCAGTTATATGTCATTAAATGCTGCCAAAATGTCAGAGATCATCACACTGATTTGCCAGGGGGACAGGGTAACAGGCAGTGGATATGGGCCAATTATTTGGACATTCTGAACAAATCTGTACAGTTGGGGGGTATGATTCTGCATACAGCTTGCTACCACTCCCAGGATTAGAACCATGGCTGTGTCTGCTAAAAATAAAACAGTGTACATTATAGTTGAGTGTGCTATTTAGATATTGCTGTGTATCTCTTCTCTGATTTCTGTCTATAAGTCTCCTGTGGTTTTACAATCTGACCTTGTAATTACAACACTCTTATACAGGGATTCCTAGACAGTTTTATTATGTAGCACAGTGTGGATGACAATGATGAGTAATACATTATTATTCAGAGAAACTGCAACACTAACAATGCCATACAATACCAGACTAAACAAGACCAGTGCAGGATTTCAATCTTTTATTTCCAGGCACAGTTTTCTTATCTGACAGACCTGTGGAGGGAATGTTTGTTAACACTACCTGAATGTTGCCACACATATTACCAGATTCCACATTATTATTATGCATATGTCTCACTCTGTTACTGCATACACTCTAGTCATAGCTTCTCAACATGGAGGTAAAGATGGGACACACTTTGCATATTACTCTCATAACATTTTGGTGAGTTGCTAGACTGACAGGTTTGTGCTTATAGATATATTTCTGATGGTTATGATGTCTGACAGTTAGTTGTATGTCATTATTTGCTGTCTAAACTTCTGGGATCATCCCATTGATTTGCCAAGAAGACAGGGTGACAGGCAGGAAATGTAAGCCAATTATCTGAACTTTATGACAAAATCTGTACAGTTGAGGGGTATGATTCTGCATACAGCTTACTGCTACTCCCAGGATTTGAACCATGGCTATGTGTGCTAAAAATACAACAGTTTATGTCTTAGTTGAGGGTGCTATTTGGTTTATGTTGTGTATCTGTTCACTGTTTTCTGTCTAAGTCTCTCTCAGTTGTACAATATGACCTTGTGATTACAACAGTCGTATACAGACATTCCTACATATTTTATTTATGTAGCACAGTGTGGGTAACAGTGCTTATTACAACAGTAATATTAAGAGAATGCAACACTACATTACCATATGATACCAGAGTAAACATAAGCAGTCCAGGAGTTAGACCTTTATTTCCAGCCTGTTACCCTTTTATTTACATCCAGCCTATATGAGACTCTTTCTGCCATATTGTCTGGTTTATTCAGTACATCCCATATACAATACATGTTTTATATGGGCAATTAACTTTCTAGTACTTTTAGATTTATTTCTTATGACAGTACATGCCAGATTATTACTAACTTGCCTTGCGATGCAGCCTCTGCAGCCTACAAGCATGGGCTTCATGATTCACAGCCCACTCCGCTGCTGCTGTCAAAGACATAAGAAGAATATTTAACCATACCTATCCATAATATACATGAGCTGGCAATTATGAAACAGGTAGTGCTGGGACATCACTCTGCCTAGCTTCTTGGATCCACTGATCCAAGAGCTCCCTCTTCCTCTGTTTCAGGTCTGCATAGTGATGCCTTACCTGCTCACCAGTTCGAGGGATGTCAGTGGCACTGGTGAGGTAATGGGTGAGATGGTTCCAGGCTTCCACTTTATATTGGGAACCCTGGTACTGGCCCTGCAGCAGTCTCTCTTCATGGTCTTTTACCAGGAGTCCTGCCATGACCTTGGATTGCTTGATGCCCCAGTGCTGGGCTCAGATGCACACTCCTTCTCTGACACCAGCCATAGTGCCTATAAGAGGAAGCTGCAACCAGTTATGAGATGTATTCCCACCTGTGGGGTTTAAATAGGGCCGACTTCCCAAACTTTTCTGTGATTGGACGGTTTTGAAAATGCTAAGCTATGGGCAAACCTGGTTACCTAAGGTTGGCATTGCCTAACGGGGTATACCAATGGTCAAATTGATTTAGCTGGGCTACACATTACTTACACCTAGTAAGCAGAGGTGTGCAATGCTTGTCATTGCTTATTTTTAAATTTGCACACTATTTGCTGTTTGGCATTGATTTATCATTCATTATATGTTACATATTTGTTTAGTAACTGTGATTAATGTGTATGTACACTGTATGGGGTACTTGTGTTTATTGGGGGATTTCACCACTTTATTACAATGACACCTCACATCTGGACTTAATGCAGTACTCCAGTTCACATATATATGTTATGTAGTAGGTTATGCAACATATAACTGTTTGTAAAATCCTTTCACATGTAAATTGTGATTTTGCTATAGTGAGGATCTGTTTGATTATACCTCAGTTTTGCATACAGCTGTGATGGCTTACTGGTTAACTGCTGTGACTATAGTGTACAGGGTCCTGGGTTCAATACCTGCAAGGCCTGTTTATTTTGTTGCTGGGCAGAACAGGGGCTATTGGATACAGAGTGATTAAGGCACTTTTAAGCAGTTGTAAGCGGGTTTGGGTGGGTTTGCGAATTGGTAAGCAATGCTAACTTCTGGTTAAATATACTTACAGAGAGTTAGCTTCAAAATTGTTTATCCTGTGTGCGCATTGCTTACCTCCACGCAAACAGGATTAAACCCACTTACTACTGCTTAAAAGTGCTTACTCCTGCTTATCCCCACACTCATTAGAAAGAAATGAAACACGGGTCTTGGGAAAGTGGTAGAGTTTACTCTTTATACATATGTTATGGTATTTGCTGTATGGCATGGATTTATCATTCATTACACATTATAACTTTGTTTAGTATCCCTGATTCATGTTTACGTATACTGTATGGAGCACTTGTGTTTATCTGTGGAATTTACCACATTATCACAATGACACCTCACATCTGCACTTAATGCAGTACTGCAGTTCACAAATATATGTTTTTAGTAGGTTATACAGTAAAAAAAATGTTCATAAATTGCTTTCACATGGAAAATGGAATTTACTACAGTGAGGATCGAACTGGGAATGACTGCTCACAAAGCAAACACTCTGACCACTACATTATTGCAGTATTATTTCACCTGAATGTATCTTGCTATTTATCTTCTTGTGCTAGTTAAGCTATGGTAGGCATAGCTAAGCAATGGGCAAACCCAAGCACCTACGGTTAAATTTAATCTGTTTGATAAAAAAAAATTCTAGTGCTATTTTCTCTAGGAAGGGACAGATTACACTTATTGTTGTGGATTTCTGTGTGCATCTGCACATTTGGCAGACATCCTAGCAACCTCTCATACCTCTCAACCTCTTCATGCAAAATATCTGGACAAAGCTTGACAAAATGAGGTACAACTATAGACATATTTTAAATAGTGCCCTTATAAACTTAAGTAAGTTGCTAGAGTAACAGGATTTGTTTTAATATAACTTTTCTAAAGGATTTGGTGTCTGAAACTCAAATGTATGCCATTATTTAATGACTTCAATCCTGAGATCATCCCAGTGATATGCCAGGACAAATGGGGTACAGGACAAATGTATGAGTAACATATCTGGACATTCTGTGAAGATCTGTAGAGTTGGGAGGTATGCAACCCCCTATGAGCATTCTGGCTCATTGTAACTGCCAAATGGCAATTCTTGAGTGCAGGGGCATGTGTATTGTGAGAGCTCTGCTCTCAGACACACCCTCTAGACTCATCCATGCTCCATGTTTGTTTAGGAGCAGAGGCAGCGCACCTTCATTACTATGCATGCTGCTCTGCTGTGCTGCTCTTAAATGGTCATTTCCATGCAGAAATAAGCTATTCCTGCATGAAACCTTACAGAATCCTGGGGCATCTTTACTCACCTCCTTTAACATGACATGACATAACATAACATGACATGACATGACATGACATGACATACGACACGACACAACACACCATAACATAACATAATATAACATGCAAATGTAGGAAGAAAGAGACTGTGAGTCAGCCTGTTCTGCCTGAGTGCTGCAGTTAGCTTAGAGCATCTGCCCCTTGCCTTTCTCTATCATGATACAGGTAGACACGCTTTAAAAATGATCAAACTGTCTCACTGCTACCAATTTGGATAACTCATACAAATTGCCTACCACTGTTGTTTCCTTACACAAAGCAGGATTTCCTTAAGTCTAGGATGCACCTAGTTGTGTTTCCAACTACATACTATTTTCTCCATGAAGAAATAGTTCCTAAGATTTTGGGTGCTTCCTTAATCTGATAGCTGTGCCCCATTGTATTTGCCTGGTACAGTTCCCAATTACAAGAGTGAGACCTGAAACTGAAACTGCAAATCCAAATTGTCCAAAAATAAAAATAAACTATTTAATTTTGTTTCAAAACTCACTTTAGTACTATTAAAGCATTTTTGCTCATCCCATTGATGTTGCTTTATATACAAATTCACAGATAACTGTACTTTTGAGTAGAAGGCATGCTCCAAGGTTCTGCATCCTTAGATATTCATGAACAATTACACTTTTAGTCTTGGTCTTCTGAAGATGATACCTATGTTTATCAGGATTTCTGCAGGCACCAAGTCTTGTCCTGGCTATCAGGTCTGTTCTCTTCACACATTAACTTTAATGCCTTATGTAAACTGCTATATTGAAGCTGACTCTTGAATTTATGAAACATTAGACAATTCAACACCAAAATAATGAAAGCATGCACCTGTTTAGAATGGTAATAAAGGGGATGGTACATGACATTCAGAAGAAGGTGAAGGATAAATGGGGCAGTGGGTTGCAAAAGAAGGGATGGTTAATAATTTGACATAGTCACGTGGTCCATGGAAAGGTTGTCATTAAGTATCAGTTGTAATTAATTCTCATTATTTCATTTACTTTTAATATTGTTCTTATGTGCATAGGTAGGTATTAGGCTAACTGCGCTTGTGGACCATTTTAAACATAAACAATTACCCTTTTGGTACTTGAATTAACCTATCTTATTTGGTGTTAGACTAACCTTACTCATCTCATAGTTTTCAATTATATATTACACCAGTGAAAATAACTAATCATACCATAGATAATTTGAGGGGACCCATGCATAGCATAAAGCATTTAGGAGCTGCCTCTATCTATTTCAAACTATGAGTATAGGGGCAATTTTTACATTTTGTTTTTTTTACATGGATAAACAAAGTTGCATGATGGACTGGAATATGGACAGGGTATGGAAATTTAGTCTGATCAGGAGTTCAGATATCTTCTACAAGACCTACCTACAGCTCTAAACCATTCTACTCATGTTAATCCCTGAACTGAATATTTCTGATGCCATTTGACTTTTTGATTTGTAGTAAGTCTATCAGGACTGGGTCAGAGATTGCTTTGTATGCCAAACATGTCATCTCTTAGTCTGTAGCATACTGCGTATACTGACAGGACTTTGAGTCAGTCCATATAGAATATATTGTTAAGGCCTTGTATCCTTATAGTAAGGTATATCTGTGGGCAACCCAGTTACTTATGTTTGTGTCTGAACAGATACATGCCAAAGGGGGGATTATACGTCCAAACTCTGGTCAAATGGGCGAGGAAAGAACAATGAAGGGATAAACCTACATATCATCCAAGTTAAATGTTCACTCTACTCAGTAAGCTCTATAGAGATAATTTTTTACAGTAGGACACATACACCAGTTGAAGTTAGGCATGACTTCCCAAATCCTGAATGCTGGTCAACTGGTCACCTTGTAAGATTGTATGTGTCCTTCCTGGGAGTCAGTCAGCAATCCACCAGGTGATAGAGGGGTTTATTCTCAGTTTATTAAGTGATGCATTGTGTCAAAAGCCTTGGCCAGCATGAGACATGTTGTGCATACTGTTTAATCCTCATCCGTTGCTTTGGTGACCTTTTCAGAGAAGTCCACCAGGTTGAGTAAGCATGGTCTGTTCTTGATGAATTCAAACTGAGATTTTATTTTTACATTTGTTTATCAGGAAAGTCCGACTCGACACAGGTCCATTTTCAGTGGAGGCCCGGGGAGAAAAGCTCCAAGAAAAATAAAAAACAATACAGTATAATACATGACAATACATGAGAGAGCATTAATAGATTTTACATAAAGCATTGATAAACAATGTGGCATAGATCAACAACTCTTACAGTAGACAACCTTTTAGTTTTTTGTTTTTTTATAAGTTCAGTAAGGTAAATATCAGCAGGTTGACAATCTTTCAGGAGAAAACTGTCTATACATAGCTGAAGTTCTGAAACAATGTCTTGGTGTGGAATTACCCTGGGGACTGATATGAGCATAGCCAGTTATTTAGATAGTGGGTTTTCAGGAGTTTTTTAAAATGAGAAGTGGAGGGGGTAGAAGTTATGTCTTGGTAGTGAATTCCAATTTTTGGCAATGGTGCTGGCAAAGAGGGATATACCAGCATCATTTTTGTGCTTGATGACAGTTATGCGGTTCTGGTTACTATATCGTAAGGCTCTAAAAGGTATGTGGGGCTGTATTAGTTGCTGAAGTGCTGGGGTTATATCAAGAAAGCAGTATAGTTTGTGTGCAATAGTTGATTGAATAGTAGTATATGAGGCAACTCCAGACAGTTGAGCTGCTTAAGGGATAGACAGTGGTGGGACCTATATGAGGCTTCGGTAGCAAACTTGGTGATCTTGTTTTAGAAAATTCTGTTTTATTTAGATCGGTTTGGCAGAGATTAGTCAAGATGGGAGAGGCATATAGGAGGATAGATAGAAGATGCATCCTTGCAATGGTTGCTTTGGTAGATTTAGTGATAAAGTGTTTATTCCTGTAAAGGAGTCCAATTTGTTTGTTTACTTTCTTGATGGTTTGTGCAATATGGATGTCGAATTTCAGGTTGTTGTCTATTTCTACACCTAGCAGTTTGGTGTGAGTGGTTGGGCTGATTTGAATGTCATCTTTGGAGTGGATGATAATATTATTATTTAGGGAAGGTGGTCTGCCTGGGCCAAAAATAATTAGTTTGTTTTTTGGGGGGGGGTTGAGAAGAAGTTTGATGTTAGTGAACCAAGTTTCAGCTAGGGTGAAGGTATTTTGGGTTAGGGATTGCAGTTTGTTTAGGGTGGGGGTGGCACAAATAAGAGTGGTGTCATCTGTGTATTGTACTATTGATGCAGAGGATGAGGATGAAGAGATCTGGTTAGTAAATATAGAGAGCAGCAAGGGCCCAAGAATATACCCTTGAGGGACTCCTATGGTTACTGGTAATGGGGGGACAGTTGGTCTTGCCTCAGAACTGCTTGCTGATGGCCTGATAAGTAGCTGTTGAACCCAGATATAGAGGAGGGGCTTATATTTAGGGTACATAGAGTTTTAAGAAGCAGACTGTGGTTTACCATATCAAAGGCTTTTGATAAGTCTAAGAATATGGAAGATACGATAGACCCTTGTTTCTCTGGAGGTTAACTATGTTGGTGAATAATAGTAATGCTGTGGTGGTGCTGTGGGAAGGTCTAAATCCCTGCTGCAATATGGAGAGAAGGTAGTTATTTTGGAGGTACTGCATTAGTTCAGTGTGAACAACTCTTTCTAATATTTTGGACAAAGTTGATAGGATTGCTATAAGATCATTGGTGAGCTCTAAGGAGTTACCTCCTTTGTGCAGTGGAATGATATGTGTTGTTTTCCAAGAGGTGGGCACTTGAAACAGGATAGGCTATAGCATCAACTGGTGTCTGAAGAAATCTGCTGGTAGGTTGTCAGATGCTAGTGCGGTTGGTTTAAGTCTTCTAAGGAGTTTGGAAATCACCTCTGTGGACATGGAGTGAAGGTTGAATTTGGGGTATTGTTTTGAATATTGCGGTGGGTTGGGGTATTTATTGGTGTGGAGCTACAAGTACTGTTTTGGGGACTGGCAAGGGTCTGGACAGTTTTTGTAAAGAATTTGATACATTGTGTGGGAATGTTTTCAAGATTATTTGGTAGCACTGGGGTGGAGTAGTGGATTTTCCTGGGTGGAGCATGCCATTTAGAGTGGTCCAGAATTTTTTGGGATTGCATGTTTTTATAGTAATTAGTTTTGTCTAATTTGATTTGCTTTTTGGCTTTGTTGCAGAGCTCTTGATAGTTTTGTCTCAAACTAGTGGTTTTGTTTTTCTGATATTGAATCCAGGCCTTGTCCCTATCTTTCATTATAGTTTTAGTAACTTGTCTTAGCCATGGGGCATAGTTAGTTTTTATTCTGAACTTCTCTCTCTTACCCAGAAAGCATTTAACACAGTTGAACAATGGTTTACACAGCGTTGTCTTCTGTTGAACCCCCAAAAAACTAAACTCCTCCTCTTCAATCCAACTCACAAGTCCTCTCCACTTGATTTCTCAGTTATATCCACTAATGGCACCATTATATCACCTGACACTACCACCAAACTATTGGGAATCACCATTGATAACAATTTGAACTTTGACATCCATATCAACAATACAATAAAAACTGTCAATAAAAAACTTGGCTCCATCTATAGATTAAATCTTACCTTTCTCTCACAGCTAGAACAACCATAGCTCATACTCATCTAATCTGTACCCTCCTCTATGCCTCACCTATTTTTACTAACCTTTCCAAAAATAACCTCAGCAAACTGGAAACTTCCTACAATGACATAGCTAGATTTGCAACAGGTAACCCTTACAGAACCCACCACTGCATACATATAAAGCAGCTTGGATGGCTTGAACTACAAAACGTGATTAAATTCCATCAACTAACCATTGCACATAAAACTCTTTATAAACCTTCCTGTACTCCTAGTCTATCTACCCTCATCACTCCATACACAAATCTATAATCACTGCGTTCCTCACACAAAAATCTTCTATATACCTCTAAACCTAACAACAAAGCTGGTGAATCTCTCTTCTCTAATGCTTTTGTAAAAACCTGGATTCTTCTCCCCAGCGACCTTTCCTCTCTTCCCTCTCTATCACTCTTCAAAAATAGACTAAAACCCTACCTTAGAATACACTGGTTGTGCTCCTGTACTAAACCTGACTAGGCTTCTATCCACCTGATTAAACTGAGCTTTGCCTATCCCTCACTACTCATAAACTAGTACATATTATTTTACCTATAAATATAGATTTCCTCCAAACTACACTGTGCCGAGTCTCGGTATACACTTCCTACTGAAGAATATATTTGTTTTTTCCTTATATATTTGTATATAATTAACCTGTCTCCTCTCTTGACCTTAGTCTTTCTATTTATCTATGTTTTATAGCTGCACATTGTATAGTATAAGCATTCTTGCACTACAAGTTTTTTTGTCCTCACAGAATGTTATGTTTTAATCCTGTAATATTTTTTTTATAATTAATGTTGCTATTTAGTCATCTTTTTCTTTCATTTTTGTTTGATGTACCTGAAATCTGCTTGTTTAATATGAATATTTTTATTTAGTCTTATTTTGTATATTGATTACTAAGGTTGTCATTTATCTGTATTGGAGCTTATCTCCCCGGGCCTCTACTGAAAATGGACATGTATCCAGTTAGACTAGCCCGGTCAACAAATGTAAAATAAAATAAAATAAATAAATATTCTAATGGTTCGGGAGGGTACATGATGGTTTAAGATTTTTAGGAAGGTTGTGTTAAAGTGTTCTATGGCTTCGTTTAGAAATAGTTGTTTTAAGGGGGCCCAGTTGCAGCTTTTTAGTGCATTGATGAAGTCAGTAGCTATAAAGTTCTTTTTGTTGTGAACTACCCTGAGGATGGGTTGGCTGATGGTTTGGGATCTGTTCCTAATTAGGTACGTTGGATGATGGTGACTTAGACTATCTGGAAGACAGCCAGATAGCTGTGCACGAGTGGGGTCAGATACCCGGATCCAGTCTAAGATTGACTGGCGTTTGAATGTTTTGTCAATTCTAGTGGGGGTAGTTATGGTTTGGATAAACCTGTGGAGGTGTATAAAGGCAGATGGGTTGTGGCTGGAGCAGTTAAGCCAGTCAGTATTAAAGTTCCCTAATAGTATGTTTTCTTGTGGAAGGGAGTTAGACATCCAGCTAAGCAGGCTTTCCATTACAGTTATATTATTTCCTAGTTGGATATAACCACCTGCAATAATTATGTGCTTGATGGAATTTATTTTTAATTTGGCAAGGATTAATTCTACATCTTTGACGTCTTGGTTACTTGGTTATTATAGTCCAGTTGTTCTATGGTGAGATGATTTTGGAATAAGACAGCTACACCCCTCCCTTCTTCTCTAACCTATTTCTTCGAATAATATTGTAGCCAGAGGCAGTAATTTCATTATTGTGGTGTTCTGATTTAAGCCATGTTTCAGTATAGTGATATCTGGTTTATATAGGGCAAGTAAGACATGAAGATCCTAAAGTTAATACAGTGATATCTGGTTTATATAGGGCAAGTAAGGCATGAAGGTCCTGAATTATGTTAAGTATACTTCTTGCATTGATGTTTAAGAAGAGGATAGATGATAGGTCTGTGGTATAGGGCATCTAGCTGGTTTATGTTGGGGTTGGTTGATGTAATGGGTCTTGGATTGGAGTGTATGTCTCCACAACTAGTGAGTGCATGGAGTAGGTATAGGTAGAGTTTGCTTAATTTGTGGATTATCTTACTTTGTCTCTGAGCAGTGTGAGGGTTTATTTTGATTGTCAGCTTATTGTATGAGTAAGAAAATGGTTGGGGTTGGTAAGGTTGCATGGCACTATAGGGAAGTTTTTTTAGTTTGATGGGATTGCCTGCAGGTTCTGTCTGCCAAGGGGATGGGGTGTGGTTATGAAGTTGAGTGTGGTAAGAGGTTACATTGGAAAGTAGGAGTAGGGTGAAGATTGCTAATGGATAGAGTAATGTTTTTAGTAGTTGAGTTGACTGTGTGCAACACGTTATTTAGTTTTTGAAAGAGTGGAGTGTATATAAGGGTAGTATCTATAACTGTGGAAGATAGGTGTTGTGTTTAAGGTGCAGTGACAGGAAGGGGAGGAGTCTTTTGGTAGGAGGAAACAGGTGGTTAGGTACAAAGGAAATGATATGGGGTGGCTGGGAATGGGGGTGGGAGAGGAGTGTAGTGAGCCCGAGTGCAGTGAGGGTGAATGGAGTGGGGCTACACCCAAGATAAGGGAAGCGCAGAAAAAGAAAAAAACAATCAGTAAGTAAAGAAACCAAATTATAGTGTAAATATACTTCTAATAATATAAAAAGAATTGCCATAGGATAATCCCTTTCTTTACTTTTTGTTTGGAGAACTATTGGGCATTGTGGGAGATAGATTGGTGAAATACAGGATTTAAACAGCTATTTTAATTTAATGCTAAACAAATAGCACTAGATGGGAAAGGCTGAGAATAGATACATTGGTCGTTCGAGGTACAGTGCTCAACAGTTTTCTTAGGTGCACTGCCTTGAAAATCAAGCAGTTAGGTTAGAAGTTACAGTATGTGTAGTTACATAAGTGGTTAAACATACTTTGTATCAAGTTTTAAGGAACACTATTCTGCTGCCGTTTTTTGGGAGAGGAGATCACAGTCAGTAGCTTTTCTGGGCAATAGGCACAATCTTTCTGTTTGAGACACATTGTATTTTTGGTAAAGATCTAGGAGGAGGGAGCAGAACAGAAACAGGAGGGTTAATTGGAGCTATGATAGGAACTGTAACATATAAAACGCTATGTAATGTAGAAAAGAGTGAGCTAAGCAGGATAACACAGTTGCGAAACAAGTAGACAAAACACTCCATAGTTCGTAGTAGAGATGGATACTGTGTTTGGAGGATCCCTGTGTCCTTATTGATTAGATACATGATAAGGCTTTCCATGGCTTTGTATATGAGGCTGGTCAGACTTAAAGTCTGTAATTGCTCGGGTCTGTGAAAGGTCCTCCTTTATGCAAGGGAATGACTACAGTTATTCTCCATTTGCTTTGTGCAATACCTGTACAGAGGCTGAGGTCGAATAGTGTTATTAGAGCGTTAATAAATCATGGTCCATGCTACTTAAGATGCATCCAAGAATATTGTCAGGACCAATTGATGCAGGTTTTTTAGATTTTTGTCAGTGCTTTCAGGATTCTGTGTTGTGTGATAGCTTGAGGTAAGTTGGTTTCAGGTATATCTTGTGGTACAGATGGAGAGGAGAGTGGAGTAAAGTTGGAGATGAATTTATCAGTTAATAGGTTAGTTATATTTTCAGCCTTAGTGTAGGTAACATTGATAACAATCAACTCAGTGCATTCCTACTTGTACTTCTGAGATTATTAACATAAATGAAAAAATCATTGTGATTATCTTTGACTTGGGTGATTACTCTATCCTCCAACTTGGCTTTGGTGGATTTTAGTAAGCTCCTAAGGTATTTGTTTAATTCAGTGATAAGGGCACTATCATTCTAGGGATTAGTCTTCTTAAGTTGGTAGACATTATCTTCCTTTTATTGTAACTGTAAATTGTAATTTTTACTTGCTGGTATAGTGTGGTGGTGGTATATTTCTGCATATTTAGCAGGTTTATCTAGGTTTGGTGTGGATTTAGAGCTTGAATGTCTCTATTCCCATGCCATTGCCAAACTTTGGAATGCCTCACTCTTTATTACTCAACTAGACTCTTTAAAAACATTTAAATTTGCACTAAAAGAACACTATCTCAATAACCTTGTCTGTTCTTGTAGTCATGTGATTAAACCACCTTAAATGTTTTGGCCACTATACACTACAAATACTTTTACTAACTTAATATAGTTGCAATTTACACTATCTGTCTTTGTATCCAATCTCTCTTGCTTTCTTTGTTTCTGTGGCTGAATAAATAGAATTGATTATAACAGTATTCTTACTTATGATAATATACAAACAGAATTACTAAAAATTTAACACACTGGGTTTATTTTCTTGTATTGTATATCTCTATAATATGTATTTGTCTTGTATATCTACTTCAATTTGTATTATGTAAAAACTTTCTTGTCTTTCAAAGTTAAGCTGATGTTATGTAAAAATTTATATGACTGTATGGAGCTTTTCTCCTCGGGCCTCTACTGAAAATGAGTTGTTGGGCCTAGTGGACTTTCCCGTTCAACAAATGTCAATAAATAATAATAAATAATAATTGAAAATGTATTACCTTGGAGTAGGTAATTTGTTCTAGTGAAATTTCTAAAGGTACTTTGGGTGGAAGGGGTCTTTGGTTTCAATTTTGGTCAAAATTAACAAGTGACAAAGATATGCAATGGATAGTGCAAGATGGTCCATATTAGTAAGGAAAACATCCAAGCTTTTGTTCCCCTTAGTGGGTATTCTGACTAACTGCTCTGGGGCATTCATATTTACAAAGTCCAGGAATCTCTGTGCTTGTGCACTAGTGGTGGTGTAGGTATCCCAGTCTACATACAGTTGGATAGTCTTGATCACCAAGGAAAATGGTTCTGGGTTTAATACTGAGTGATTTTTGTTCCTGTAGATAGGTATTGTGTCTATACCTAGGTAATATATGGTATGGGAGTTTTCTGTTGGTTATTTGAACATGAAGAATCTCTAATGCTATCAGTCTGGATGTAAGTTACGTCTAAATAAAGACTGAGACACCTCCATGTTTTTATCCCTCCTGCACAGTAGCTGCTCTAAATGAGTTAAAGGCATGATAGCCCTGCGCAGCTGGAATGCTCTCTGCCATTTTAAATGACATTTCAGTTACTACATAGACTTCTACATCCTCCAGGATGAGGAGAACATTTAGGGAGTTCATTGTTGAGGTGGCTAGCATTGGTCACCTTCATATTTTCTTTTGCTTGCTTCTTTATGTTGGTAGATTTATCAGGTTGGCATTTCCTAAAAAGGCACTGTGCAGATGAGTAATGTATTTGGCAATAATAAGAATCCTAGAGTATACAGATGCAAACCATCCCTAGTGAGCCAACATCCTCTGTCCATCATATCCTCCCAGGCTGAGAAATATTGACTCCACTTCCAATGACACTAAAAACTTAAACCATTTATTCAGTCAATTATTTTTTGTTCATATTGTGGCATTTTTCTTGGAGAAGGTAAAATGCTGCTCAATGCTAGACTGATATCTACATGGGACACATTGATGTTAGGGTTTATAGTTATGAGTCATCATATATCTGTCAACTAATCTGTCAGTGATAATAGCAACCAAACTCTGCTACCCTGTGGTGAGCACCACTCAGTCTGGATTAAATACATTTTAGTAATTTTCTTATATATATAGTTGGGGTAAAAGAAAGAGCCTGAGTATTTGCCACTGCTAATGGCAAATAGATGAGAACTGGTCATTACTGAAGGCTGTGTGAGCCACAATTTTACAGTTTTTCACAACTTTAAGTTGTTCCAGTGGCAAGGATGACCATGATAGCAGTTCTTTACAGTGGAAAATGCTGAAAAGAAATGTGTGTGTGTGTGTGTGTCTCAGGGGGAGGGAGCAGAATTCTATAATAAACATAAAACAGTCCCTCTGGTTTATTACCCTTGATGAAACTAGTACTATAAAGCATACATTTTATAAATATTTTGAATATTTATAATATCATTTTAGATGCATAGTGTGTCTATCTTTCTATGAGATTAGCTATATTGTAATAGGTGATAACTAAATTTTTTCAAGGTTCAAGCCACACCCACTGGGAGTTAAATGTACACACTCAAAAGAGTTCTACTGGAAGGAATGAGGTGTCAGATGGTGTTCACACATCCTAGCATTTCCTGTTCTGCGTCATAGAGAAAGCAAGTAAACAACTGGAAGTGGAGTGTTGCAAATGAGAAGGCACTGTGTTGCAGCTTATGGTACACAAGTTTAAATGCCTTGAGAACCTCAGTGAATAGTATTGCAATATGCCTGCATTCACTCATAAGTGTAGGTCAACTTCTCTTCATTTGAGTATAAAGGTGTCAGTTCCATGATATTCCCTGATTCCACCTGATAGATCTAATAGCAGCCCCATATCTAGGTAGTTCTCACTTTGAGAACTGGTTGCAGAAACTGATGAATATGAGATTCTGTGTTATTTTTTAAATATTTGATAACCAATGTTTGAACTTTAACAAGACTAACTTTACAACAAGGCTCGAAATTGCATGCTAGTAACACTGACCTCTTTGACTGAAGTTTCAGTTTTATCACTCGCCTAACAGCAGCAATGATCCCTCTGAATAATTGGTTTATGAAGTTTATGAAAGCAAAGATAAGGGTCATGCAACTTTTGAAAAATTTACTTGAGTTGTAATTAGTTGCTTAGATATTAAACAACACAATGTTAGAACGTCACATTTTTTGACAGTGTATGGGTTACCTAATTCTTTCCATTTTAGTATTGCTTAAAATGCTGTGTATTTTCTGAAATATATCATTACTGAGTTACCATCCATGCAATATGATATTCTAATGGCTTGATGTATTTTTAGGACTGAATTAATTGCAACTACAAAGTAGGTAAGTAGTTTTCTGTAGCCAATAAACAGTCCAAGTTATTAGTGACTACAGTGGATTTGTTTTCATTCTGGTATTGACTGTCCCCCAGATTTACTATTCTTCCATGCAGGACTAGCTTAGTCCTGTACAGAAGTGGCTGTTTAGGAGCAGAACAGCAGCACACCATGCATATTAATAAAGGCTCGCTGCCTGAGCTCCTAATCTAACACGGAGCGTGTAAGAGTGCAGGGTGCGTGTCTGAGAGCAGAGCTCTCAGAATATACATGCCCCTGCAATGAAGAACAGCAGAAAGCCCTAAAAGAATGAGCGAGACTGCTCATAGGTGTACGCATGCACCCAGCAACATCCCCCCATGTGTACAAGAGCAATAGTTAACACAAAAAATATAAAGATACTTTTTTTTATGAAACAGATTAAATTTAACCGTAGGTGCAGGGGTTTGCCCATTGCTTAGCTACAGTTAATGCAGCTTAAATGGCAGAAGAGGATAAAAAGCAAGATATACGCAAACAAAGCAGCATAGCAATAGTGTAGTGGGCAGAACATTTGCCTTATAAATAGTCATTCCCAGTTCGAGTCCCACTACAGCACATTCTATTTCCCATGTCAAATCACATTATGACCAATATTTTTAGTTGCATAACCTACTAAATAACATATATTTGTGAACTGGAGTACTGCATTAAATGTAGATGTGAGGTGTCAGTGTCATAACATTGCAAAGTCCACAGATAATCACATGTGCCCCATACAATATATGAACACAGGAATCAGGGATACAAATGGAAGGTAAAATGTGTACGGAATGATAACTCCATACAACTTCCAAATCCCCCACCTTCCAAAGAATCATTAGACATTACTGTCTAAATTACTGCAGTGGTAAGCAGGAGTAAGCACTAGTAAGCAAGTGTAAGCAGTATTAAGCAGTAGTAAGCCGGAGTAAGCATATGTAAGCACCAGTAAGTGGGTTTAAGCCTGTTTGCATGGGGGTAAGCAATGCGTACACAGATTAAGTGAAATGGAAGCTAACTCTCTATAAGCATATTTAACCAAAGGTTGGCAGTGTTTACCCTGGCACAAACCCACACAAACCTGCTTACAAGTGCTTACAAGTGCCTTAATCACTCTGTATCCAACAGCCGCTGTCCTGCCCAGCAAGAAAATGAACAGCCTTGCAGGTCTTGAAGCAAGGACCCTATACACTATAGTCACAGTCGTTAACCACCAAACCATCACAGCAGTACATAAGATTGAGATAATCCTCACTATAGTAAAATCAAACTGAACATGTGAAAGGAATCAGTATACAGACATATGTTCTATAACCTACTACATAACAAAAATATGAACTGGAGTGCTGAAGTAAGCCCAGATGTGTGGTGTAATTGTAATAGAGCATTGGAAGTCCCCTGTTAAACACAAGGACCCCATACAGTGTACATGCACATGAATCATGGATACCAGACATGTATATAACATGTAATGAATAATACATTTTATTTATTTATTTATTTTACATTTGTTGACCGGGATAGTCCGACTGGATGCATGTCCATTTTCAGGGGAGGCCCGGGGAGAAAAGCTCCAAGGGTAAGCAGATACAGCATTACATAATACCAGCATTACATATTACAAACAGACTATTTACAGAGATTACATAAGTAAGCAAGTTAAACAAGTTCCACAGGTTAGGGTTAATCCTGATTGCAAGTCAGGATTAAATTAAATTACACAGTAAACTGGTTAACAGATTTTTACACATTCTAGAGAGAGTTAGCCAGGCTTGATACATTGACATAGCCAGTTAAGTGACAAATGTTGTTTGAGTCTAGTTTTAAATTGACCTAAGGTGGAAAATAAGGTAATAGCTGGAAGAGATTTCCAGGATCTACTTACAGAGTTTGCAAAGAGAGAGTCACTGACTGTGTTATTAATTTTGCTAGTCTGAATTAGTAGTTGGTAGAGGATCGAAGCGGTCTAGGATTGTTATAGGGGATGATAATATTTTTAAGTGCAGGAGTATTGTCTGGATTATAGAGGATTTTATAGGCCATAATCAGTTGGTTATACTGGATTAGGCTGGGTAGTTCAAGCCACCCAAGCTGATTTAGATTGATGCAATGATGTGTCCTAAAATAAATAATTCATAAATAAATATAAATCAATGCCAGAAAGCAAATATAATGCAAAGTAAATATTAAGCAATGCTAAGCATTGCACAGGCCAGCTTAGTAGATGTAAGCAATGTGTAGGCCAGCTAACTCAATTTGCCCAGTGGTATACCCCTTTAAACAACGCCACCCTTAGGTAAGCAGGTTTGTCCATAGCTTAGCTTTTTCAAAACTGTCCAATCATGGCAAAGTGCTGGAACTCGGCCCTGCTTAAACCCAACAGGCAGGGATACATCTCATAACTGGTTGTAGCTTCCTCTTGCAGGCACCATGTCAGGATTGTGAGAGGGAGTGCACTTTCAGGTGCAGCGCTGGGGCATCCAGGAGTCCAGAGTCATGGCAGGACTCCTTCTCAAAGACCATGAGCAGAGACTGCTGCAGGGCCAGTACCATCGTTCCCAATATAAAGCGGAAGCCTGGGACCGTCTCGCCCATGACCTCACCGGTGCCACTGGCATACCACAAATTGGTGAGCAGGTCAGACATTACTATGCCGACCTGAAGCGACTGAAGGGGGATCTCTTGGATTAGTGGATCCAAGAGACTAGGACAGCAGGGGAGGTCCCAGCTGTGTGTATGTATCACTCCACTACCTGTTTAATAATTGCCAGCTCATGTATATTATGGATAGGTATGGATAAATATTCCTCTTATGTCCTTCACAGTGGCAAGTGAGCGGGCCGCAAACCAGGAGGCCCATGGATGTCGCTTGGAGAGATTGCGACATGAGGCAGGTTAGTAATACTCTTGCATGTACTATCATAGAAAATAAATCGAAAAGTATTTGCAAGTTAATTGCCAGTATAAAACCTGTATTGTTTAAGTCAAGTACTGCATACACCAGAAAATATGTCAGGAAGAGTCTCATATAGGTTGTATGTAAATAAAAGCATAATAGCCTGACAATAAAGGTCTAACTGCTGGACTGCATGTGTTTCCTCTGGTATCATATGGTAATGTAGATTTGCAATCACTTAATAGTACTGTTGTATTAAGCACTGTTACCCACACTGTGCTACATAAATAAAATATATAGGAATGTCTGTATATAATTGTTGTAATCTCCAGAGGTCATTTAGTACAACTGAGAGAAACATAGACAGAAAAACAGTGAAAAGACAAACAACAAATTCCAAATAGCACATGCAACTGAGATGTGAACTTTTGTATTTTTAGCACACACAGCCATGGTTCGAATCCTGGGAGTGGTAGTAGTCTGCATACAGAATCATATCCCACAACTCTACAGATATGTCCAGAATGTCCAGTAAATTGGCCCATATCTGCTGCATGTCACTGTCTCCTTGGGATATCAGTGGAATGATCCCAGACATATAGGCAACAAACAAGAAATATAACTGATTGTCACATATCTATAAGAACAAGCTTGCCACTCTAACAACTCCCCAAACTGTTATGAGAGTAATAAGCCAAGTATGTCCCAGCTACACCCCCATGTTGTCAAGCTGTGACCAGAGTGTGCACAGTAACAGAGTGATATGTATGTGCATAATACTAATGTGAAATCTGGTACTTTGTGTGGCAACATTCAGGTAGGGCTAACAAACATTGCTCCCACAGGTATGCCAAATACGAACACTGTGCCAAGAAATAAAAGCTTGATATCCTGTACTGGTACTGTTTACTCCGGTATTGTATGGCATTGTGAGTGTTGCAGTTGCTCTGAATAATAAGGTATTACTGACAACTGTCACCGACACTGTGCTACATAATATAACTGTCTAGGACATCCTGTATAAGAGTGTTGTAAGTCACTAAAGGTTGAAGAGGTGCAATAGTCTACATATGTCCTGGTTCACCTGCATGTGGTCAAGACATGGCCAGAGTCTGTACAAAAAGGGATGGACAGGTATGTGCATAAGATCAACCTGGAATCTGGGAGTATGTGTAGAAAAAGTTAGTGTAACAAACAATTCCTCCACAGGTATACCAGGTAAGAGGTTAATACTGCAGGTAAAACCAGTCCATGTATATAGTTGTTGACAGCCATATCATTGTCCAAACTAAGGCAATAGGGTAGTGTAGTAATACTTGTAAGGTACAGATAACAGCACTGACTAGGAAAGTAATGTGAACTACAGGAATATACTAGTTGTTAATTGACATCTTTCTCCCCCCCACCATATCTCTAACAATACACTAAATATCCACCTCAACTGGTACATGATGACTCCACTGTAATTTTGGGACATATGTCCTATTGTTTGATTACTAATTAAATCTGTTTCTATGCATGTACTATGTCAAAATACTCCAACATTGGTGGCATGGTGCCATAAATGTACCTGCATGCTGTTGTTATTACCACTGTGGTCCCATATATGCATGTGTTCCATTTGCTATGCAACTGCTCTGTATCTGGTGTCTGGGTTAATGGGAATATCTATGCATGCTGTTATACCTAATCCTGGAATGTGTTGACTATTACTAACCCACATATGTTGATAAATCATAAACACCATAGCACGTTTGGGAAGGCGGGTCCCAGCAAACCCACATGTCCCACCTCAGCTGGCCGTGGCACTGGGCACCAACATATCTGGGGCCCAACCTGGGACCTACTCGTTCATTGGTCCTGCACCACCTTTGGGTGGAAAAGCCTCAGGGGATGGGGCTTGCCCCCAACCTGGGAGCGGGCACGGACAGGAACCTGTCACCCGTCACCAGGTCCAGGTTGTGGTGCATAGCAAGCTCTGCAGGAAGGTCGAAGATCTACAATGCCAGCTCGAGGGTTGTGTGTCATGACTAGGGGTTCAGCCTGGCTCTCTAACTGAGCCCCCAGCACAGCCACCTTCAGGGCTGTGAAGGTGCAGTGGTGACTGCCCATGGGTGGGGACCTCAGTTCCACTGTTTCCACTAGGGGGCTCATGGGCTTGCAATTTCCCAACAACCCTCCACATCAAGATGTTTACCCCACGTGTCATATACCACCCCTGTATGCATCTTGTTTGTCTTGTCTGTTAACCTACCTGACCCACCTCCCCAAATATACCTTCTATCCCTCCCCAACATCCAACTCTCACCTGAAAAATAAAAAGGGCAATCTGTTCCCAAAAAGCATATTGCCCCATACATAGCTGTCCATTTCACACACATGTCCACTGGACACATATAATCTGCTCTAATTGGCATCACAACATATTATTGTTGTCTTCACTCTTCTCTCAGGGATTTGAGTGTCCAAATCTACCTCCAAATTCAGTGTATATGCGCAGCTGTTGCTGCAGAAAAAATGGGCAGCTATGGACCTTCCCTACACCCTCCTGCACATCCCTAGCTATTTTCCCTGCTATCTTTCCCTCTTCATGCTCCTTTTTCACCACATTCCTATCAACCCTTTTTTATTTTCTTTTGTAAGAAATTATTGCAGGGGTAAGTGGGAGTAAGCACTTTTAAGCAGCAGTAAGTGGGTGTAAGCCTATTTGCATGGGGGTAAGCAATCCCTTCACAGGTTAAGCAATTGAGAAGCTAAATCAGTATAAGAAATTGTAACCGGCAGTTAGCAGTGCTTACCTCTGCACAAACCCGTGCAAACCCGCTTACAACTGCTTAAAAGTGCCTTAATAACTCTGAGTCCAATGGCCCTTGTTCTGCCCAGCAACAAAATGAACAACCTGTGTAAGGCTCAAACCCAGGACCGTGGGCACCATAACCAAAGTAATGTACCACTAAGCCATGTCAGATATAAATAACTCTCATGTTTTCACACACATATCATCCAGCCCAGTCATTCAACAGTACAGGAAATGTATTTAAGCTTGTAGATGTATGTGTGTGTGTATATATATATTAATATCTAAATAGCTATAACATATCTATATATGTATATATATATATATATATATATATATATAAATATATGCATATATACAAACATATGCATGCATCTATAGATATATATGTCTACATCTATATATATATATATATATATATATATATATATGGTTCCACTTCATATCATCAAATTATCATTTCATCGAATTTCAAATCATCGAGACCAAATTGTCGAAGACTCATTTCATCGAAAACTCATATCATCGAATCTCAAATCATTGAAAACTATAAAGCAACTATAAATAACATCCCAGACACTGTTTACTATGTTTATGCAGGGAGCAAGCCCCCCTGCACCCCCTCACACCCCTCGTAATTAAATATACCAACTCCAATGTCGCACTACAGTGGGGTTAGGAAATTACCTTTTTCTCCCACTGTAGTGCGACCTTGGAGATAGTATATTTATTTACGGGGGGTGTGTGGGGGGCTGCCCCCCCTGCATAACTGTAGTAAAAACTTTGTGGAATGTTATTTGTAGTTGCTTTATAGTTTTCAATGATTTCAGATTCGATGATATGAGTTTTCGATGAAATGAGTTTTCGACGATTTGGTCTCGATGATTTGAAATTTGATGAAATGATAATTCTATGATATATATATATATATATATATATATATATATATATATATATATATATACATACATATACACATATATATATATATATATATATATATATATATATATATATATCTATATATATATATATATATATATATATATATATATATATATATATATGTATATATATATATATATATATATATATATATATATATATATATATATGTAAGCATAAATATATATCTACATAGGTATATACAGACATACATCTATAGATATAAAAGTGAACATAATGAAAACATATATGTCCACATGCACAGTTAATGGGGGGGGCCCAGGCACGTATAGGTATCCCCCCCACAGCCAAACATGTCTGCCCTGCAATACATTACCAACTGTTGCAGATCCCATAACCAGAACCTGACACAACATTGGCACAAGATGTTAACAGTACTCCATCCCACCTGTATGATGTCAGACTGGTATCAGTAACATATCATGCAGTACAGTATGGCTACCATAGGGAATGTAAAATGTGGAAGCAATCAACATTCCTAAAATACATGTACTCAGGCACATATATGCAGATATATATATATATATATATATATATATATATATATATATATATATATATATATATATACACATATATATGTAACTACACATACACAGAGATATGTATAGGATGATACATTTCTAGAAGGTGCACACAATACGGAACAGCCACTATGCCTACAGTTACCACCTTAGCAACTGGACACTGTATGAGCCACCCATACAAATGACAATGGTTGCCTGCAACACATACCCACAGAGAGGTCAAATAATATGACACCCCACACAGGTTTGCATACATCGGAAAGCTTTATTTTTGTACTATTACACTTGAATAGGTCATGTCATATAGCTGTTTAGACTCTGACATACATATAAACAGAGTAATGCAACTGTGAAACAGTTATATTAATACAGTAGTCTAGAAAGGTTTACATATGTTGCTGTCCAGGCCGAGGCCTTCAAGTAGTACAATAGTAAAGACAGACTGGGCCACAGGATACCAATCAACCGACAGTAAGTAATACAGATGTGTAGTCCAGCAACCTCTATCAACACTCTGTACACAATCCCTATGGGGTAAAGACCTCAGTTGACACAATGGGATGTATCTGTTACATAACAAGACATAACTGACACCATCACAATCACACTGACAAACAGTACAGTCTGTATTGCAGGAAGCAGTAGGCCTGCATTTACCCAAGGTGAATTGTATAGTAATGTACATACAGTTACCTTAAGGTAGCTTACCTCTGATACCCTCACATGTTGTAACAGCCAAGGTTAGTTATGGTGTACCCCCCCACACATAGAATGAATAATACAGGGCCATATACCACTGTTACATACTCTGGCCTCTGCAGTGCATAAGGGCACACTTGTATTGTGTAGATGAAGCCCACACATATATGGACCCAACCCCACAATATGTGTGGGGGCTACAACAGCAGTGGACTGATGGCAGTAATGGCAGCATGACATACTCACAGCCCACTACATAACAACCCCTGACAGCATGTCATATGTACAAAGCCTGGTATGTAGGTGGAGAACAGAGGCTGGAATACAGGCCCATATGTGAAATACAGTTGTCGTACACTAAGCAAGTTGCTGATGTTACAGGATAGTCTGCAACATACTCTTAGTCAGGAATATGAAGTTAGAAACCGAAATGGATGTAGCTATGTACTGATAGCACTCAACACACACACTGCCAGTACTATATCTGACACAAGACGTGTATGGTGCACAGACAAAACATAATAGGCACACCTCTGGCCATCAAGTGGATAGGCCCACAGTTGAGAGCTATGCTGACAGACTGCATTCCAAGTTAAACTAGTAAGTACACATAAACCCTGTAACACCGGTGCTATACAATGCATACAACAACAGTACTCACACTCTGTCTGTAGTTCTGGAATGTCCTACAAAGATGTAGTTGGCCTGAGTGTGCAGGTTCTCCTGTAAGAGGTATTGCTACCTGCTGTCTGTAACACTGCTGCCCACACACGGGAAGGATGTCCACCATACAGGAAAGGTAAAGGGACCACACTCACATGATGTAGGGATTTATAGTAGTTGGTTGACTGTAGTACTTGGTCCATAATAATGGGATAGATGATGTGGAATGATTTATATGTGCCATCAGGTGTTGTTGTTGTAATGATGTTCAGCTGAACAACTGCTAAGGACAATAGAGTCTGTCCCTGTGGGTAGTGGGCCATACCCGTCAACTGTGCAGAGCAGCACTGACCGATAAGATGTAAGCCATCGTAGTGTGTGTTGTGTAATGGGAAGCATGTATATTACTGTGGCCAATAGCTGGTGGTGGAAGTAATGCCATAATGATGGACACATGGGTTCCACAGCCCACCTCTTGCAGGATACTCAGGTTAACCTGTATTGTAGCATGCAGGAATGCCATAGGTGTGTAATAGGGTGTAATAGGGGGTGGGAGGTTGGCATAATGGTTAAGGTGTTTACCTTAAATACACAATGTGCAGGGTTCGATTCTCATATGGGGTAACTGCCTAGGCTTAAAATGGTCCATAAGGGCAGTTAGCCTAGCACTGATCTATGAACCTATGAACATATGAACCTGCAATATGGCCCTACATATACCCCCTAATGTCAGGCTGTGTCCATATGTGGCACCTGTCTGTGTTGTAGCAAGGCAGAACAGTGCAGCTGTGCAGGAAGGTGTTGTGAGATTGTGGACCTGATGTCTGAATGTACCTCATATATAGGTATGCATATTTGTACAGATATATATATATATATATATATATATATATATGTATATATATATATATATATATATATATATATATATATATATGTGTGTATATATATATATATATATATATATATATATATATATATATATATATATATATATTATATATATATATATATATATATATATATATATAAACACATATATACATCATATATATCTACACATATATAGATATATACCCATATGCACATGTCTGCATATATACAAACACAAACACAAACATATATGCATGTAAATACATAGGTTCATAGGTTCATACTAGGCTATCTGCCCTGGGGCAATTATAAGCCTAGCCCAATTCTGTGTGGCTTACGCCACCCCTTGATTTGAGTATACTGTGCCCTTTTTAAGGTTTAGTTTACTGTGCCTCTGTTTAATAGTGACACGGGAGTAATCCCTGGGACAAACCCCTATATTACCACCACAGTGCTACATGCTATGTGCAAGGGAACAGCACACATAGCAATACACACAGATATATATACAGCTGTCAGTGTGTGCAACATGGACTGGCATGTCACATGTAAACCCCTTGTTGGGACTACATTGCCCTTGTCTGTGAAGTATGGAATGGGAATATGGGGAAGTATGACATGTATGGTTATGGAGGTGGTCAGGGTTGGTAGATATAGAGGACAGCCTACAGGGGTGGTATGTGACACATGTGGTGGGTAAACACCCTGGATGGTATGTGTGGTCTGTGATGTGGAAGCCCCATGGGCCCCAATATGGACACAATGGGAACAAGCCTCCCACCCACTGCTACTCACAACAGCAGTCAGTGTCCCAAAGGTGCCTGGTCTGAAGGCTGAGCAGGAGGAGCATATGGGCCCTGTGAATGTGTACTGGGCACCGCAAGGTGATGTAGCACATTGCACATGTGTCTTTGGAGCCCGTTATGGAACAGACCCTGGACCTGTCCTCGGGGGACAAGATCATGTCTGTGTGTGCCCCCAGGGAGGGGACAACATCCCCTGAGTTGGTTCCACCTGAAGGTATTGCCGGACTTGTACATGAGGAGGCCCCAGGGTGGGTCCCACATGTGATGTGGCCTGGTAACATGGGCAGATGACTTTGGAGAGGTAGTTCTGCTGGCCAATAGTACATATACATGCTATTATGTCACTGTTATAGAACATATGTTGGTAGTAATAGTCTACACAATCCCGGAACATGTCCAACAGCATGCATAGATATCCCCAATAACACAGAATGTCAGATGTGCAGCAATCACATAGCAAGCATACCACAGGCATATATGGAACCATAGTGGCCCTGACAATGGCATGCAGGTGAATAGTCTGTAACAGGCCAGCAATGATACTGTCCACACATGGAACATGGCTACATACATATTGCACAAAGTGTGGTACAATACAATATCTGCCCCACTTGTAGATAAGCTGTAGCCATACCTGTTGAGTTTTGTATACAGTTTTTTGTCGCTGATATGGAGGGGGTGACAGTGATGTGTATTACAAACTGTGGTAACCTTGCTGCATGACTTGCTCACACCTGTGTCCATCTTTATGCCTTTCAGGCAAGATATCACATGGAAAGCTTCTGGCCTACTCAGCTGCCAAGAATGACAGTAAGGAAGTAAGCCACCTAATATAGCACTATCCTGTCTTGTTTGGCCGGGCCACCCATGATCAGCAGGATGGACTGCCCTGTGGAATGACCTAGTTCACAGGGTCAATGATGTTGGGCTGCACAACCGCAGTTATTAGCAGGTCCGGCATCATTGTTCTGACCTCCTTCACAATGCCCATCGGCATGCTGCTGCAGTCTGATGGATCACCTCACAACAGGGGGGCCCATGCCATCCATCTCCCCTAACAAGTGTGGAGGAGCTCCTAGCCAGCCTCGTGGCACCTGCCCATCCGCATAGCCACCAACTGCCGGACACCTTTGTGGAGGTGGGTGCTACCCACACACCAGCCGAGGAGAATGCAGGTAAGGCCACAGGGCACATCAGTAGACCACTGTTGTGTATACATCCACATCTGTACAGGTAGATCATGCATATCTGACAAGTCATAGATATAGTTTGTTGCTGCATAGTAGTGATAAACAGATGTGCATATGTGGTAGTATTGTGGACATGTACTGTTGATGTATTGTAATGCTGCACCCACCCTTTAGCAATGCCACAGGTGTGGCTACTGACTTTGCATCACTCACCCTCTTATGTAGGTCCTCCCGGTATACCACCAAGGCAGCAGCCTGTAGCTGGTGAGTATGATTTATGTAGATGCTTGCCAATACACTGAGCATGTAATGGGTATGGTATATTCCATGCACATATCTAACACACCTACCCAGAATGCATGCTGTACATATGCACGTATTGTTGCTGTTAAATGCATGGCATCACAGTGATGACCATGATGGGGTATTGGAAGGGTATGTCAGACACCTGCAAGATAACTAACATCCTGTCAATCCAGCATGTGTCCACAGGGAGTGACATGATGGGGGGAGACATGGCCTACAGTTGGGACATGTTTGGAACAACACCCATATACAGTGCAACACCAGTGTATATACCTATAGGACAATGGCAACTGTTGCAGAGTTACACTATGGCATAACTTATTACTGTGGTCTGCATAATCAGCTGGAAGTAAGCTGTAACATGTGGTGTTCAGTGTATGGGACACTGAAAACTGACACACATGTGTAGGCCTTACTTGTCAAGCATCTACAAAAAGGCTGAATGTGGGGGGGTGTCAGAATGTTACACCAGTGCACTGCAGCAGGGATCCTAAGGATGCTAAGAATAGCTGTATCTGCCCATAGTCAGGTTCAGGAACTGTGGCAGATGTAACACTACCCCACAGCAATAGTGACAGCAGTGTGTGAACACCAAGGGATGTGCACATGAGTAGACCTTGCAATCATGCATGTTAGGGGGACAAGTGTAAGGCAGACTGAACATACACTGGCAAATGCAGATGGGCAATGCTAGTATATCCCCTGCCAAGACTAGTGCCTGCTGTAGTACACATAACAATAAGTGCAACAAACCATCATGATAATGGTGTGCACATATATGCCCACATGGAGTATATGCATCGTTGTCAGCATCCACACACCTAACACATTCCATAGACACTGCATGTGAAAGTACAGGACATATGTCACATATCAGGCTCGTGTACTGTTAATATATGTGGTGATGTGGTCCCATGGCAGATCAAGGAAGGGTGCATCATATCAATAAGGGTGTGTACACCCCCTATAGCCATGATATGCTCTGGTGGTTGTCATAGTATTGGAGTGGTCCTACATGGTCCGCTGATGTTGAAAGCTGTAAATCAGACATCGGGCATTCACAAATGACATCTGTCCACATATCATCCTGGGTATGTGTTGCAGAAAAACATAGGGGCTGTGAACAATAAAGCTGACATAACTGACACAGTACTACACATTCAGCAATGGGTTGTACGCCTGTGAGGTGTGGTGCACAGTACATGGCAGGGTGCAGAACAGGTGCACAGCAATACTGTGTACATGGGTGCAGTGGTATCCAGGAGAAGGGGCATCACCCAGTGATACAGCACATGCATCACACATGTATACTGTTGCTAGCATGGATTGACTATAGCTGCACTGCACGCTGTTGTGTACCATATCTTATGCATGTTGACAGATGGGTAGTAGGAGGACTGTGTGTACTATCATTGTGCAACCTCATCTGTATGGGTGTGTGTGTATCCTAGTGGGTAGTTTGGTTGTCTGTAGGGTCACTCTGGTGAAGTGGAGGGAGGTTGATGCATGTAGAATGCGTGTGTGCATGTGTGTGTTTGTGTGGTGGCCATGTATGCACATGTGTGATTGTGGGGTTGTTCATACAGCAGTACCTCCCTTTGGGATTGTGCAGTCCATGGACATGGACTGCCACATGACACACCAGAAATACTTGTCATGTATGCAATCACAGGACAGCTGATAGTATAATAAGGTCTGTAGCATGGAACAGGCATTGAGAGGGAAGGTAGACACCAGGTATACCCTTAATATCACAATCAGCAGAGAGGTGACTGACAACCCATGTATGCAGCACTATAGATGCATTGGGGAATTACTAGTCAACACCAGGGAGTGTATCCATATATTACTGTTGTCACATGATTGGCTGATTGAGCAGCATATCTGGCATGTACTGAGCAATACATACACTTGACACTCCAGTGCGTGATATTATCCACTGGGTGAACACTGAATGACAGCAGTGAGGCCATGTAAAACTACTCCACTTATGTCAGGCAGGTAATGGAGTAACAGGTATTGTGTTATGATCACTTGTCTTGGCATTTAGAGGACTGATACATTAATGAGTGATATCAATGAATGTATGTTACCAAGTGTGATGCAGGATGGGGAATGCATGGGAATATACGTGGAACTGTCTGTAAAGTCACGGACAGGTAGGTATTAAGGTGGTGTGTGTGTGTGTGTGTGTGTGTGTGTGTGTGTGTGTGTGTGTGTGTGTGTGTGTGTGTGTGTGTGTGTACTGTTATGCAATGCTGTACAGGTCTTAAAGTGCATTTATTGTTTTTGCCCACAGGTGGTGAGGTGGGTCAGGGTCCCTCCTGTATACAGTCTGATGTTGGTGTCCATACAGACACCGAAGATGATGATAGTACTGTTGAGGCACAGGTGGGGTTGTCAGGGGCCAAAACAGCACCATCATTTGACATCCTCCTTTTAGCCACCCCAACCCCGCACACAGTTTCAGTGCCTATATATACCCCATCACCAGTGGCCATAGCAGAGGGACAGCTGGCGTTTGCTGGCAGTGCACAGGAAAGTGTGGTAACCATGCCTACTGTGCCTGGTTGCAGCAGGAATAGCTGGATGTCCGACAGGGCACAACATAGGCAGATGTCCCAGGGTGCTCATGGTAGGGCCGCTGATCATCATGCCCCAGGTAGACGCGACACAGCTGGTACCAGCAGGTGCATGTTTCAGGCTGTCATGGCGGCATAGGCACATATGGAACGTTACACCAGACAGAGCCTGAGGCTGCAGAGGGCTGCTCTCACATCTGCAAGTGACAACTCCCGTGAACTGTCTGGTGCCATCCATGCATTAACTGAGCTCATGGATAGATGGTCTGGTGAGATGATGGCCCTCATGGACCATGGTCTGTCCATGCTTGAACGTGTGGTGGAGGTGTGGCGACTGCCGCGTGGATGTAGGCCAACAATGCCAACAGCTGGCAGTGAACATGGACAGACTAGGACACCAAGGGGCTCCTGTAGTGGCAGCAGCAGCCCCAGCATTGCAGGGGGGCACTGTCCACACCACACCACAGCAGGCCATAAGCATGTGGTTCTGGCCAGTCCCAGGAGGGACCTGGTTCCAGCGGACATTTGTCATCATCAGGGGAGAGTAGCACATCGAGGCCTGTACCTGGACATGCCCATGGAACCCCTGGCAGGCACAGTCCATATGTCCATGGCCAGAGGCAGTGAACTGCACACCCTGCCAGGTATGGTCTGCAGCTGTCCTTAAACACCTGTGTAGGGCAACCGAATGGCAGAACTGTGTGTATGCATACCCACACACTATACAAATACACCTAGGGTAGCCCCATACTTACACATACCACATCACCATGCCCAGTTCACCTCATTACACCCCTCAGCCACACACATGGTGTCAAATGTAAGGCCCACCCTCAGCCTCTGGCAAACCACCAACACACCTTGTGCACATGGTGATACCTGTGCCACATCCCTGTTATTAATACCATCAATGCAGGGACAGGCTAATATGGTTCTGATGCACATGGTGACTGTACTACAGTGTACCACAGTACTTCATAGGTTCATAGGTTCATAGGTTCATACTAGGCTATCTGCCCGAGGGCATTTATAAGCCTAGCCCCCTTTAGTATGGGGAACTATACCCATTATTTTGCTGTGCCTCTGTCGAGCAGTGACACTGAGGTAATTCCTGGGGTATATCTGCGATCTCCCATCCATTGGTCAAGATTTCTCTTGAACAAGGCCAGCGAGGTGCTCTGCCTCACATGTACCGGGATTTTGTTCCTACTGCAGTGTAACATGTTGTAAGGAGTAAAGTGTAATGCATATATGTCAGGTAGTGTAGCCATACAGCAATGATGCATTACAGCGTTAGCAACAATGGTTGATTGTGGTCTCTATAATGTTATCTATTTGTGTTGTAGGTGTACATGTGTCAGCACAAGGATGATCTGCAGTCCTATTCCATAACGGGGCATGGCACTGTGATGACACCATGGCTGTGATATATCCGGAGTACAGTTGAACACATGTCACAGGTTTGTATAACAGTTATTCCCTGTGCCACATGGACAGGTGATCCGCTGGGACATGTATACTCTGCAACCTGATGTAGACCCATCCACATAAATGCACACTCTTACTTGGCAACACTGGGACTAGACCCCTACCTAGGTATGTAGTGATACTGAAGTGTGTGGCTTTCATTGCACACACCACACAGTGTTTAGGGTGAGGTGTGTTCCAGGTTACATGTTACATCCAGAACATCCCCATATGTACAGTATGCTAATGGGGGATGTAATGGGTGTATATGGATGATACATAGTGTTACATACCTTCATATACACATTAACAGACACATAGCAGGCAGACACATGTCAGAGAGACCTGGGCCTATCGCTGCTAATTGACTTGCAGTGTGTCCAATGTGTTACAGGTAGGCTGCACACAGCACATGCATAACTGGTCTGTATTGTGGTATCAGTTACCTGTATGGTTGATGGCGACAGTGGTAATCATAACGTGGTACATGTACCGGGTGTAACTTGGTGTACTGACAGTGTATACAGCACCCACATCCCCCAGTAGATGTTGTACTCCCTGAAACCCATGATGACACTCTGACATACCCACCATCACACATTGGCCACGACTGCGATACAAGCCATGTGCATCCCAACAGTGGTACTACAGGGATATGCATCTAATGCACATGCCACACACATAGTAGGGTGTTGCATTGTCATGCCTCACCTATGGGCAGCAACAACACTATGTGTATTACTGTGTGGCAATGGGTATTGTAATAGGAGTATGTGGCCTAGGAATGCTGTACCCTACAGGTATATGGACATGCACACGTACACACACTTGGCAGAACAAAATGTGTATCCTATGCCTATCAACCCATTTGTACAACACAGTTGTGCTGGTACTGCAAGGCTCATGTAGCTGATATGGAGAGGAGCTTAACAGGGTACATGTAATGTCCCATACAGCAGCAGCCACAACTGACTATGGCAATGGGTGTTGTTGCGGTTGTGAAGGCCTTCATGGAATTCCCAAATACAGGTGTGCTAACACACAGACACTGCTATACTCATTAATGCACACATACACATGTGTCAGTACTGGGGTGCATCGCTGCAGGTAGTCATAGCTGTGTACCAAGCTATTGTCCAAGGAGAGATGGGTTGTGTAGGGGTTTTGTTTACAATAGTATCATGCGACCTGCCAT
>NC_056745.1:171094718-171122218 GCF_019279795.1 Protopterus annectens | reverse complement strand
CTTCCATGCAACTGGCTATGGGAATGTTACCACAGCTGTTCCACATGCAATCAGCTAGAGGAGGGCTGCAATTCGTGCAGCAGCTATTAACTGATCATGAGCATCACTTACAAAACACATGCTGCTGCCTAAGCAAAGCAGGTGTAGTTCTCAACATCCACCAGAGAGGGAGTGAGAGAGGCAGACAGAGGCAAAGATAAGTCAGGGATGAGATGGGAGTGTAAAACCTAAGCATGTTTGTGTCACACACCTACCAACACAGGGTATCAAACCCCTGACTGACTATATATTGCTATCACATGTCTATGCAGTTTTTGGATACATAGCTTACATATTGAAGAGCTCTCCAAATGTATATGTGATGGTGAGTCACAGTGATATGGTACCAATACGGTAGGTGTAGTACACGTGTCTGTTCACATGAACAGGTGCCAGCATCAACACAGTCACACTCTCTCAGGGACTCACACACATTGACACAATTGGCAGTGTCAGGAATACACTTCCTCACTAGTTAGTTTGCCAAAATACAGTACTGCGCAGGTATCACATGCACCACAGGGGTTATCTGGAGGTTATATGGGCAAAGGGTATGTGAAGGTGTCTGACATCTGACAGCATGCTTCAATATGCCAATGGGGGTTGTAGTGAGTGTGAATGTGGTCAAAAGCATCATACACCACACACACAGACACAGGGTGCCAGTACTGACATGCATGCATGCATTGCTTCATGGGTGCATAGTGGTTGACTGTGCCAGAAGGCTGCACAAGGCTTGGTGAAGGGTATACCTTGGCATCAGGTCACATGACAATGGTCTGCAGTGTGGCTCAGGGGTGCAGTGTCTGGATTGGCCCACACAGGTGGGTATTATATTCACCATCTAATCACCTGGGTAACTATCGTGTGTGGCCATTGCTGTTCAATGCTTAGCATGTATGTGTTCTTTAGTCCATGACATGGACACTGTCTGGGATGTGCACACATCCCACATGCATGTACAGTGACATGTGGAACTGTACCTGGGGTGTCTGGCCCATGTTGTGTACACAGATTGTTATAATCAGATGTGCCTGTCCTGGCTTCATGTGCTGGGAACAGGTAATGGACAGCAGGTTGATCCTGCACCTACATTGATAGCACGATAGAGGTATTCCCTGGTGTCAGTGGCATCTGTCCATATAGGGCATGTGTATAAGGCATGGTATGTCCTTTGTGGGTCACATTTGATGGCACCAAAGTGGTTGCAGGCATCCAGTGGGGAGCAAAGTGAAGGCACACTGTTTGCATGTACGTGCGTATTTTACTGATGGACAGGGTGCCATGCCCTCTCTCATCCACTGCAATCACACCATGGTTACTATCTGTGGACAGTATGCAGGGTACTACAAACATAGTAGTTATTTCCTAGGGAAGTGTGTTTTTGTATGAGACATGGGTTGAGAGTGTTCTCTGTGTATTACAAGGGTTGGTAACTTTGTTCACCAGGCCTTGATGTCACATGTAGGGGTATGGATTGCCACCCCAGCCTCTCAGCTATTTCACATCTGTTATCCTTGTAAGGTGTACATTGTGACATATAATAGGGCCACCATATAAGAAATTTGCAAAACCAACTCCACAATGAATCCAGTTGTTACTCACACAGTCACTTCCACACAGCATACGAATGATAAACACAGACTTGCCATGTCTGGAATTAGAACTCACACCTAAGTAGTTTATTACACTACAGCATTACACAGTTATAGGACACACCACGGAGATTACTGGAGTACTTCTTTCCCAAAGGTGTATTTCACAGTGAATGACATCAGCAGGCTTGCCAAAGTAGGGCATTTGAATTGAAGTAAGTGTGACTAGCCTAAAATGCATTGCTCCCTACACAGACATAGAAACACACACACATCCACACTTGTCATGTGTGGGAATAGAACCCCTGCCAAAGTACTATATCACAATACAGTATTACGCTGTTATAGGAGGCACCATAGAGATTACTATGCTATACCATTCCCAAAGGTGTATTTCACAGTGAATGACATCAGCAGCCTTGCCAAAGTAGGGCATTTGATCTGTAGTGAGTGTAACTAGCCTAAAATGCATTGCTTCCTACACAAACAAACACACACACAAACATCCACACTTGCTATGTGTGGAACTAGAACCCCTATCAAAGTACTATATCACAATACAGCATTATGCTGTTATAGGATGCACCACAGATATTACTGAGCTGCATCTTTCTCAAAGGTGTATTTCACAGTGAATTACATCAGCAGCCTTGACAAAGCAGGGCATTTGAATTTTATTGTGTGTGACTAGCCTAAAAAGCATTGCTCCCTACACAGACAGAGACACACAAACACTGTCGCCATATTCTGGGATTAGAACTCTTACCTAACTAGCTTACTCACATTACAGCATTACACAGTTATAGGATGCACCACAGAGATTATGGGGCTATACTTTTCCCAAAGGTTTATTTCACAGTGAATGACATCAGCAGCCTTGCCAAAGTAGGGCATTTGATCTGTAGTGAGTGTGACTAGCCTAAAATGTAGTGTCCCTACACAAAGGAACACACACACCCAAACATCCACACTTGTCATGTGTGGGACTAGAACCCCTAACAAAGTGCCATATTACACTACAGCATTATGCTGTTATAGGATGCACCACAGGGATTACTGGGCTACACCTTTCCCAAAGGTATATTTCATAGTAAATGGCATCAGCAGCCTTGCCAAAGTGGGGCATTTGAATTGTAGTGTGTGTGACTAGCCTAAAAACCATTGCTCCCCACACAGACAAAGACACACACACACACACACACACACACACACACACACACACACACACACACACACACACACACACACACACATACCCACAGTTGCCATCTCAGGGATTAGAAGTCCTACTTGACTAGGTTATCACACTACAGCATTATGCAATTATAGGACACATCATGGAGATTATAGGGCTGCAACTTTCCCAAAGGTGTATTTCACAGTGAATGACACCAGCAGCCTTGCCAAAGTAGGGCATTTGAATTGTAGTGAGTGTGATTAGCCTAAAAAACATTGCTCCCTACACAGACAGAGACACACACACAGTTGACATGTCTGGGATTAGAACTCCTACCTAACTAGTTTAGCATACTACCGCATTTTGAAGTTATAGGATGTGCCACAAAGATTACTGGGCTACACTGTTCCCAAAGGTGTATTTCACAGTGAATGACCTCAGTACCCTTGCCAAAGTAGGGCATTTGAATTGTAGTGAGTGTGACTAGCCTAAAAAGCATTGCTCCCTATACAGACAGAGACACACACAGTTACCATGCCTAGGATTAGAACTCCTACCTAAGTTTATCACACTACAACACTATGCAATTTTAGGACACACCACAGAGATTACTGGGCTATTCTATTCCCACAGTTGTATTTCAAAGTGGATGACATCAGCAGGCTTGTCATAGTAGGGCTATGGGGAGGGCAGTGTGTGTGCATGGGCCATAACCCATTCATCTAGAGGTTGACACACCACATGCAGACACATGCAGGGTTATATTCCACAGATACATGTATACAGCTGGTGGATGACTACTGCCTTGTACAGTCATGTTGCACAGCTAGCACTTGCACCACATAGTCTGCAATGCTGATGGATACCAGTGGCTAATTTCTACAGTGAGTGACATTTTCACATTATGTGGTTGTAGCCATTTGGCTGTGTGCTGGGTGGGACAGGCCTCATGATGGATGGCTTTTTGTCACAGTCACTCCCTTCCACACATCTATGTATGTCAACTTTTGGCATATTATAATGTATTGTCCTTGGATATATGTCTGAATTCCTATCCAATGTGTGTGCAAAGCAGGACTGGTGCATACTGAAGAGTGTATGCACTAACATCTGCAACTGTCAGATATGTATAGTCCACTGTTGTTTGCAGACATGGGCTTCATTTGTTTAAGTGTGTGAGCATACTCAGTATGACCTTTCAGTATGTTGTTGTCTGACATTGCCTTCACTTCTCTAAGTGTGTGAGAATGCCCAGTATGCCCTTCTGTATTGAATGTGTGGATCCATTCCAGGTAGTTTGTACTCCAGGGCAGACCTTTGTGTTGTACACCTACAGGTAGCAAACTATTTTTGCTGGGTATCCATAGATCATTTGGCAATATGGGTTCAAACTGTGCAAGTGATAGTGAGTGTGTACTGCAGGTGATTGTGTCTGTGCAGCTTCTGCTACATGGTACTGATGTTAGCAGAGATATTCAGACATGTGTACTGTTATACACTGTGATGTTTTATGTCCTCAAGTACTATCAGGTGGATATTCTTGCTCACAGTGATGTCCTGGGGAACAAGGGTGAATACAGCTGTGTCCGGTATTGTGGGCAAATACCTACATATTCATGGAAAGTTATGCCATTCTGGGGGGGGGGGCTGCAGACACTTGCTGCTGGGTCTGTATATCCGGTTCAGCACCTTGTTACAGGCTGGAAGATGATCCCATACTTGTACATCCATCAACATGACAGTATGGCCTTATCTTGCTGTGGCAATACCTCAAAGCTGTACAGATTCACACAGGTTACCCAGAGGTAGGGGTCATAAGTCAGGACATTAACCCTATTGTGGTGTATGGGCAGGTTTGTAGCCACATATTTATGTGTTTGCAGCCTGGGACAGTGTGTGCACACAGCTGTGTGTCGGACCTTGCACATTCCACGCTGCCCATGCCCCCCCTCTATTATTATATCCTCTTCCATACATTATGCATACATTCTCTGATACTTTCCCTAAGGTTATCACATCATCACAGCTGTGTTTTGGTGTTGGTCCACAGTTCACGCAGTGGGACATAGTGGACATGTTACTGTGGTTTATCCATATGCCTTGCATATGGTTTATGTCGTGTGTGTTATATTGTTATTTGGGTGTCCATGACATAACATGCATTGACAGTACGTGTGAGACACAGGGCTTTGGCAGAGGCCTGTAGGCCATTTGGTGATGATGCGGGCCAGCTGTGGCAGGCTGTTGCATTCTGTCAGTCCTACAGTCCCAGACCGCCATACAGTATATTCCCCTGGGGTGACAGGGTAGGTGTGCTAGGTGTTCATGCCAATACTTTCTATCAGTATTGATCAGGTGGTGTGGATGCTGGCAGGGTGCTACCTACAGCTAGGGACACACCTGCATGGGACACCTGCACTGCATGCTGCATTCTTTCGCTATTGCCATATACAGATGGGGGTCATATTGTACCCATTCCCAACAGCAGGGATACGACCAGAGAGGTACTTGTGGTGGTGTTTGGGGGAGCTGGGTGCTATGGACACTACTTGCATCTGACGCACGGATATGCATGGAGGATTCCAGTTATGCTGGCATGTGCAGGTACATCAGCTGTTTCCCAATACATCAGTCCTATCACCTTTGTGGTTTGCAAGTGTTCGGGCAGACGACACCGATACTCTCTACTACAGGCCCAGATAATGTGATGCATACCTGTATGTACAATTCCAAGGGTGTGTCCATTTCGCAGTTACACATTATATACTGTATGTCTGGGATACTTTCCCCTGTGCAGTGTTTGTATATCTAGCCCAACAGCCATGCCATGTCAATCTTTCAGATGGTGACACATATTACCACCATACATTTACAATGGCCTACTGTTAGCATGTGTTATACTGGTAAGTATTGTCTTTGGCACTGCAGCTGTGAGGACTTGGCCCTGTCATCAGCAGTAGTGGGCAATGGCCATGAGGTCATACCTCAACATGCATACATACTGACCACTCTCACACAATATGAAACACACACCAACATAACACACACATACCTGCATATTGTACAAATGCTACACTCTATCCTGCTACCTTGGCCACCTCTGGGCATCTGTGCTCCACTGGTATTATACCTACACATACATGTTACTACATTTCTACATAGGATTGGGGGTGGGAACACCTGACTGTTACTACATGTCTACATAGGATAAATTGGGGGGGTACACCTGACTGTTTCTACATTGCTACACAGGATTGGGGGGGTACACCTGACTGTTACTACATTTCTACATAGGATTGGGGTGGCACACCTGACTGTTACTACTTGTCTACATAGGATATGGGGGGGCACAACTGACTGTTACTACATGTCTACATAGTATATGGGGGGGACACCTGACTGTTTCTACATTGCTACACAGGATTGGGGGGCACACGTGACTGTTACTACATTTCTACATAGGATTGGGGGGCACACCTGAATGTTACTACATGTCTACATAGGATATGGGGGGAACACCTGACTGTTTCTACATTGCTACACAGAATTGGGGGGGCACACCTGACTGTTACTACATTTCTACATAGGATTGGGGGGCACACTTGACTGTTATGTCTACATAGGATGTGGGGGGGCACACCTGACTATTTTGACATTGCTACACAGGGTTGGGGGGCACACCTGACACTTGTACACATTTGCTATGACTGTAGTAGTATGTCAGGTACTCCATTTCATTCTGTTTTCTAACCTATGATGCTGACTAGAGGCATATCAGTGTACTACAGGTCTTACGTTTGATTGACCTACATATTAGTTTCTGATTTCCTACCGTTCAGAACTAACATCCCACTGCCTGACCTGATGTAGTCTGTATGTGTATGCCTGGAGGGAGAGGTTACCCATAGGCATCATTCAGAGGCCTTAGCACAGCCTCTGTTTGTGTTTGTCTACACCTGTCCTGTTGGCTGTGAATGTTGTTGGATATGTGAACCTCCCTGACTGGCACGTGTGTGTCAAATGGACACACGTGGCCCAGCACATTTCCTGCAGTGGGTTTTGTCACCATGTGTAGTACTGACTACTATGGTGACACCAGTATTTTTTACAGATCTCATGCTGCCACTATAGGTGTCTACTATCTGCTGGCATCCCATTCAACCACCCAATTCCCTTGCATGCTCACATCCATACCATAGATACAGGTAACAACCCATACTACTACATTCAGCAATTGGTAAGTTGAGTGACTTACCTTGTGGGTGTTCCAGTATTGAGGGTGGTGCTGGAGGGCTGCCTATGTTGGATGCACATAGTACACTCCCTGCACATGGTTGAGCACAGGTAGTATCATGTTTGGTATCCCTTTTACTGTATGTGCGAGTCAGAGAGAGGTGTCATTCCCTGGGTCCCTCCTGTGTCAGTGTATGTGCTATGCATTGCCTCTTTGCCAATGCCAGGGCATACTGGGCATGCCTACTTCTGCCTACTGGGGCAGGTTCAGGTTGTTCCTCCTCAGAGTCACTCTGTGCTTGTGCAGGCCTTGGCAACGGTGGGGGGCTGTGTGGCCCTACCCCGTGCTGTTCTTGTTGCAGCTGTTTCCGCAGGATCATATTGTGTAGCATGGCACATACGATGACAATCTGAGTACATGTAGCTGGTGAGTACTGCAAGGCTCCACCAGATGTGTCCAGGCACTGGAACCATGACTTGAGCATCCCAAACACATGCTCTATTACGATTCTGGTCTGTGCATGTGCCTCATTTTGGAGTTCTTGTTCGGGTGTGTGTGCATTTTTGATGGGTGTCATCAGTCACGGCTCCAGTGTATAACCAGCATCCCCCACTAGGTGACTGTAAGGGATGTCCCCATTGGCAAATCTCTGGTACAGATGCGCCAGATGCCAGATGTGGGAATCGTGATAGCTTCCAGGGCAGCCAGCACACACATTCATTATTATGCCCTGGGCATTGCACATGACCTGGCAGTTGATGGAGGAGAAGCTCTTGTGATTGATGTAGACCCTACTCCACTCACCAGGTGGTGCTTTGATGGATATGTGCGTGCAGTCGATAGCACCCACTACCTCAGGGTATTCTGCTATTTGGTGGACGAGATGCATATTGTTGGCCAACGCCTCACGGGTGTTGGGGAAATATACGTGCTCACCGGCATGTGCTGACATAGCATCCAGGAACTGGGGGTGTTCCCTGGATGCTGATGCCTGTGAGATCCCCATGATATCCCCAGTTATCATTTGGAAGGTACCTGTAGCTAATATTCTTAGGCCTACACATGCCTTGGTATCCAGTGGGATGGGTTCCCCTCTGTTAGTTCTGTGTGTGAGGCATGGCCAGCACAGCTCAGCAATTTGCTGTAGGAGGTCCCTGCCCACCCTATAGTGCTCCACTATCTCCAGCTCATGTAGCCCCTGGTAGGCTACCCTGGGTCTGTCCACTCTTCTCCGTCTCCTCACTGTGGGTTGGTCGACAGCATTCACATCCTCACCACCCTCATCCTCTTCTACATGTTATGATAACTATTGCAGCCCCTATCATTTTGTTGTTTTTGTTTGTTAAAAGTTCCCCACTTGCATACACTGGGGTTGTAGAGTATGTGGGAAAAAACAGAGGGGAAGGTGTTTGCATAGTTTATAGTAGTGCTCTGGGCTGGGCTGGTCTGCTGCCTGTGTAATTGGCTGATTCTGATACATTTCACCTGACAGCTATGCTAATTCTCCTAGATTACGCTCCTACTGCTGTTTTCCTTTCCCACTACCTTCCTGTTTAAGCCCTGGGGCGCGCCACACAAACACAGTGCTGAAATGTACACAGAGCTGCTATTTCCTGGTTTACTTTTTTTTTTTATGTTTAAAACCCGGTGCATGGCTTACACACCTGCTTAGGCAATGTAAAGAGTGCTAGGCAGCCTCAGACACATCCCCTTGCTTAGCTCTGCTAAGTTAAGGGCAAACCTGAGCCACAGGGCTCCGGTCTGCTTACAGTATGCCTGACACACACCCCTATGATGTCATCTAACTCCTAGGCTTGCACCAAGCTATTATTTCTGCTCTTACACTGTTGGGTGCTGACTAGCATGCAGGGGAAATCTGGGATTCAGTATCATTCCCTTCATTTGCATAGGATTGCCTGCTGATGCATAGTTACAGATCTCACACTGAGCCTCCCCCCTTAGCAACCACTATTCACTGGCCATGTTGTCTTCTGCCTACCACTGAGTATAATGGCAAAATAGTGATTTTGGTTAGAATGCTTATTTTAGGTTTATTTTCATATTTTTCACCCGATCCCGTTAGCATGCCACTGCCCTACGCTTAAACAGCCAAGATCGGCTAAAAAAAATAAAAGTTGATTTTTTTTTTACTTTTGCAACTGTTTTCTATGCCAATGGCCTTATATTTGGCCATTTGCATGCTTTCTACATAATATCCACCCTTTATTTGGAGCTGTCATGGCTCCGTTTTGTAGTTTGCAGAAATGTACTCTGTTACTGATGGAGTACATTTCTGCAGATTACACTAGTCCTGCACGGCCGGCTTCCAGCTTCCTGGATCGCAAATTCACCTCATTTATATGGATTTCTCCTGCAAATGGGGTAATTTTCATACAGGAGGTGAGTGCGTGTAGGACTAATGTAGGAGCACTCGTGCACGTCCCTACAGCTTATTCCTGGATCGCACGGCAAACATATTGCCTGCTGGAGTTCCTGCACTAGTCCTGCACACCATTAAGTTACTCGCTATGTATGAAGTGTGCATTGTATTGTTGTGATGACTAGCAGGAGAAAAGTATTGCAACTAACATTAGTTACAGCAAGAGACCTTATTATGAGAAAGCAACTACCAAAAAAGAAGACATGGGTGTGTTTATGTCAAAGCCAGTGGAGATGTTGTTTTTATCTTTCAAAAGCATCTAATCCTATATTACTGTAGAAAACAACAGGAGATGGAACTAGTTCCAATTTTTATGATTGCCCACAATAAATTTGCTGTATTGCAGTTAGCAGACAAGGCTAATGTCTGTAGCTGTGCCGTGTCTTACCTCCCATCACTGGCATAAGCTTCAGCCACCTACAGAGGGGTTCTCTAACTCTCATTGACTGACAGTGGGCTTTCCTATCCAAAATCTCTGTAAAATGGTAACAGAAGTTGTCAGAGGGTTTATCAACAGTGGCTGCTGCCTGCATGAAAGCACAACTGTCTCATGGAGGAGTCAGAGAATTAATATGACAAGTATAAATAAGATGCATAACGAAGGACATTTGTTAAAGTAATTTGTTAATCTTTGTTATGCAATATATACTGTGGGTGAGGAATTATTAAGGTATTAGAAAGCATTCCTTCTGAAGTTATTTTGTTATGGAGTACGAGCTCATGCAACTTTTACAAAATAAAGTTAGTTGAGGGCTGTAATTAGTTTCTCAGTGTTGTACAGATGAAATCAACGTATTCTTGCTATCATCCACATTTCATATAACAGGAACACCTCCAAATATTATGGCTAACTTGCTGGTTCATTGATAAGACACTCATCCATCCTACACAAAGCCCTGTTGTGATTATCATCCTGATTACCACAAAGCCAGCCAAGGGAACATCGAAGAAAGAAGAGGTACTGGCTACCTCAGCTTTCTTTTTTCCCTTGATGGGAGGTATTAGAACATCCTGATGTATCAGTTCTGCAGTACTAATTGAGTGAACTCCAGTAGAACAAGGTTCATAGGTTCATAGGTTCATAGGTTGGTACTAGGCTATCAGCCCTAGGGCCTATACAAGCCTAGCCTTAACAATTCCCTGGCTATTTCTTCCCACATTATTTACTTTCCTGGACCCCTGTCTAGCAGGGTGACTGATGTGATCCCTGGGGTGAATTTCCTTTCTCCCATCCAATCGTCAAGGTTCCTCTTGAAGAGGTCCAAAGAGGCACTCTGCTTGACATGCATGGGCAATCTATTCCAGAGTCTGGGGAGTCTCTGGGTCAGGAACCTATCCCTCCAGCATGTTTTGTTTATTGTGATGACAAGGTTTAGATCCCTGAGCGTGTAGCTCTGAGGGATTGGGATTTCTTTAAGTGTAGCATGTCCAACAGCTCTGGGTTTGACATGGCCTCGTATGTTAAGCAGAGATCGCCTCTGAGTAGACGATATGCGACAGAGTATAGCTGGAGTTTTTTAAGGCGGTCAGCGTAGGGCATCTGCTTTAGGCCTGTGATTCTTTTAGTGAGGTATTTCTGAGGCCTTTCCAGTTGTTGCAGATGTCTTGAGAGGTACATACCAAATGGGGCATTGTATTCCATAATGGGTCTAATGAGGGATGAGTACAGTGGGACAATGACCTCCTTTTTTCTGGATGAAAAGCCCTTCGTGATGAGGTGTGCCACATAGAAGGATTTCCTGACTGTTGTGGTGATGTGGTTATCGAAGGTGAGACCACTGTCCACCTGTGTCCCTCAGTCTCTTATCACACTTTCTGTGTTTAGTGTACTGCCACCTATATGGTAATTCATGGATACATGTTTTTCCCAAAGGGATAACAATACATTTCTTGGCATTGAGCTTGAGCCCATGGCTCCGGCACCAAGCATCTGTTTCTGTAAGGCCCTTTGTAGAGTATCCACATCATTTGGGATTCAATAATGGCTCCCAGTTTGCAGTCATCTGCAAACTTTGTTAGCCAGAGTCCCTTAGTGTTGACCTGTACTTCAGAGAAGCAGATGCCAAACAAGAGCGGCCCCAGGACTGAACCCTGAGGTACTCCACTTGTCACTTGTCTGGAGCTGGATTTGGAGTTGGCTACTTTTACAGTGTGGGTTCTATCAGTAAGCCATTTAACAACCCATTGGGTGACATAGGGATTAATACCCAACTTAGTAAGTTTATCTATGATTCCAGAGTGGGGGGATGGTGTCAAAGGCCTTGGCAGGGTCTAGATAGGCTGTGTACCACCTTACCCTTGTCCATGGCTCTAGAGACTGATTCAAGTAAGTCAATCAGGTTCAGGAGAGAAGATCGGCCCTTCACAAACCCAAACTGTGTGGGGTCCAGTGTTTGAAGGTTGCCAATGTCTTTGTTTATTAGTTCCATGATAATACGCTCCATGGCCTTGCAGATAAGGCTTGTCAGACTGATGGGACGGTAGTTTCCGGGATCCAACGTGGATCCCCCCTTGTGGATTGGGATAACTGTAGCTCTGCGCCACTCAGTGGGCACGAAACCTGAGGTGAGGCTATGATTAAACATGACACTTAGGTGAGGTGCCAGTTCATATTGTAGTTCATGTAGTACACAGCCCGGGATGTCATCTGGTCCCATGGATGCTGTATTCTTGGCTTTAGAGAGTGCGTTTTGTACCTGTGTGGCCGTTATTACTGGAATTTGGCAATCTTCCAGTATTGAGATGGGCCATTTAGGGGTGAGAGGAGTGAAGTTGGCACTGAATCGATCTGCCAGGATATTGGCAATATCATTCGGATCAGTATATTTAATGCCATTCTGTTTTAGCTCAGAGCAGATCTGAGCATTGCCATTTAGATTCTTGACATAGTTATAGAATGCTTTGTGGTTGTCTTTGGAATCTTTGGCAATTTTATTTTCGTAACTAGCTTTGGAGGATTTTATGAGGCATCTCAGTTTCTTACTGAGGCTAGTAAGGGAGTTTTTGCATCCTGGGATTTTCCTCTTTTCTGCAAAAGTTTCTTCCTTTTGTTGTAAAGTTTGTTTATGGCAGGGGACCACCAGATTGGCTTCCTTTTTGGATGAGAGCATTTTGGTTCTATTTGGGATGGCATGATTCATGCATGAGTGGATGTGCTCATACAGTGCCTTAGTGTAGGATTCAGCAGTTGAACTTTCAGTTCCGTCTGCATGGGTGTCATGAAGTTTGTCACTTCTGACTTGAGTAGCATGAAGTTGGCTTTGGAGAAGTTTTTATGGTGCTTTCTTTACTGGGGGTGGGGTGGGATGTGGATGTTAAGGGTGATTAGCTTATGGTCAGACCTGACTAACGAGGGGTGACCATAGGTATGGAGCATTGATTTCCCATGTTGGTAATGACCAGGTCTAGGATATTGGAGCCCCTGGTGGGACTATGGATTAGTTGATCCAGGGCGTTGGAATTTATGAATTCCAAGAACCGTGCAAAGGTGTTGGGACATGAGTAGTTTTCCCAGTTAATGGCAGGGTAGTTAAAATCACCCAGTATTAGGGTGTTTGGTTCTATCTTAATATTTTCCAGTATGTTTAGAAAGGTGTAGTGAGAATCTTGGGGTATGGTGGGGGATCTGTAGCAAGCTACAATTTGGATTGCAGTCTTACCTAGTGTTAGTTGCACTTGGAGAATTTCAGACACATTGTGTTGGCCAACTAGCCTGGTGGTGTGAATATCCTTAGTGAATATTGACACTCCTCCACCTTTAGTGTTTCGGTCCTGGTTTGGTGGCCGAAAGGTATGGTAAGAGTTGTAGCCTGGTATTGCAGGGGTGCTCTCTGGAGCCTTGAACCAGGTGAAACAGAAGATGAACATTCAAAGAGTTACAGCAGGAAAACATAATAAACGTAAACCAGGCAAGCATATTAGGATATTGCATATTTAACCTGAGGGATGAGTTTAAAGGGAGGGTATATGACAGAATATTCATCCTCATATATAGTAATCAGTCATCCAACCCCCCAAAATTAAATATATATAAATAAATAAAAAAACTCTTGTCACTTAAAGATGCATGGACTGGTCCTGTTTGCTTAATGTCATGCAGAAGAGACAAAAGCAATCTAAAAACGTTCCAAGCTAAAAGAATTCAAACGTACACTCTTTCAAAAATTCTGCCTGAATTTGAATTTGAATAGGGCGATAGTTTCCGGGGTCCGTTGTGGCACCACCTTTATGGAGTGGGACCACTGTTGCTGTACGCCATTCTTTGGGTACATATCCTGTTGTAAGGCTGAGACTGAACAGTGATTTTAAGTGAGGGTTCAGTTCTTCTTGAAGCTCATGTAAAACGCAGCCCGGGACACTATCCGGACCCACTGATGCTGTGTTTTTTGCTTTGGAGAGGGCAGCTCTCACCTGTGCATCTGTGATGTCAGGGAGGCTACACTCTGTTGGGATAGTCATTTGCTCATTTGGGGGAGGGAAGTTTGCACTGAACCTGTCTGCCAGGATGTTGGCAATGTCTGTGGGTTCAGTGTATTTTTTGTCATTTTGCACTAACTCAGAGCATATCTGGGAGTTTCCACCCAGGTTTCTGACATAATTAAAGAAAGCCTTGTGATTTTTCTTTCGAAGCTAGCCTTAGATGATTTTATGAGGGATCATAGTTTCTTGCTAGTACTGATCAGAGTTGCCTTACCTTTCAGGCATTTTGCTGTATCATGTAATAGCTTCCTCCTTCTGTTGTGCAGCTTATTTATGGCTGGGGTCCACCAGACAGGTCTCCTGCCTTTGGAGGAGTGTGTCTTGGTTTTATTTGGGATAGCACAATCCATGCATCCATAGAATACATTTGTAAAGGATTCTGAGGTTTGGGACGTATTTTCCACTGGCCCTGGGGCTTTGAAGAATTCCACTTCGGTTTTGAGAAGTGGGAAGTTTGCTTTTGAGAAGTTTTTGACTGTGGTTTCCTTTTCTGGGGGTGGGGACAGGATATGGATGTCCATAGTGATTAATTTATGGTCAGATCTTACCAATGAGGGGTATACCTCTGGTATGGAACATAGAGTCCCCATGTTGGTGATGATCAGGTCCAATATGTTTTCCCCTCTTGTGGGAGTGGTGACCAGTTGTTCCATAGCATTTGAGTTTATAAATTCTAGGAACCATTGGGCTAGGGTGTTGGAGCTTGAGTAGTGCTCCCAGTCTATGTTTGGGTAGTTAAAGTCCCCCAATATAATGGTGTTTGGAGAGACCTTCATATTCTCCAATGTCTTCAGGAAAGCTGAGTGGGGTTCCTGAGTTTGGGAGGGTGGTCTGTAGCAGGCTACAAACTGGAAGGCAGTTTTGCCCACTGTTAGTTGCACATGGATGGTCTCAGATGCTTCGTGCAGTGCCACTAGCCTGAAGGTATGGGTATCTTTGATGAATATGGATACTCCCCCTCCTCTTGTGGTTTGGTCTGAGTTTTGGGGCCGAAAAGCATGGTATGAGGTATAGCCTGGTAGTGCTGGGGTGCTCTCGGGAGTATGAACCAGGTTTCTGTTACCACACAGATATCGATATTCTCCATACTGAGGAGAGCCTCGAGTGCATGCATCTTGAGGTTTAGACTTCTGGCGTTGAGCAGCATTACCTTTAGTTTCTTTTTCTTTGTGTTGTCTAAGGAGGTGGGTTTGTCTTTTGAGCCTTGCCTAAAAAAGGCACTATGGGGGCGGCAAGAGCCTTGGCCAGTATTCGAAAACCCAGGGGTGACAGGTGCAAGCTGTCCCTAGCGAAGCAACATGGCTTGTCAAGCATGTCATCCCAGGCTGACAGACACTGGATCTCCTTTGAGTGACACCAATACTTTAGCCAATTGTTGAAATTGATCATTTTGTCTTTATACTGTGGTATCATTCTTGGTGAGGGTAAGATGGTACTCAAGGTCAGGGTCATACCGGCCTGGGCCACATGATCAGAGAACTCCTCTATGTCTCTTTTCATGTAATCCAGGGAGGTACGTCTCAGGTCATTCACACCAGCATGGACAATGACAGAGTCATATTTGTACTTGCTTTGGAGTGACCTGAGTGCTTGTGTTATGTGGTGGATCCTGGCACCTGACAGGCAGCTTACAGTGACCTTCTCCTTGTTCAGCCTGGTGAGAGGGACGTCAGTGTATCTGACAATAGAGTCACCTATTACAAGTGTATTAGATGTGTTGTTTAGCCTTAATGACTTTGACTGTGTGGCACACTGACTTTGTGAACTATGTGATACGTGGGTATTGTTGTGGGGTAGCAGTTGCTTGGATGCCTGCTTTGGAGGTCTCTGTTGCTTGGGCAGATTTTTATTTAGAGCCTCCGAGTATGTTTTTGTGTGTTTATGTGTTTGGTTTGCTGTTGTGATAGGTCTATGTGAGACTGGATTTGTGGTGTGTGTGATTACCTTCTCCTCCAGACTGACCGTGCCAGTACTATGTTGAGGGAGCTCAGCCTCAGAATGTTAAACTAACAACAGGTTCATAGTTACTAGGCATCTCTTCCAAAGGAGAACATACTCAGGACTGCAGCACCCCCCCCCCTTAAATTACAACATAGTGTCAGCAATCCATCTACATGCTGTGGGAGAAGAACACTCAGCCTTCTGCGCATTAAAAGCAATTGCGCGACCTGTTGCACTACTTTCACTGCTTTTAGTAGTGATACCATTTGTTAAACAGCAGTTGCACATTGTAAACAGACTTGTCATGAGCTGCACTAAACTTCTCTTCCCCTGAAGCTCTCAGTTCCTTATAAAATGCATTTGACACTCAACCATACCTTTCAACCTTATAGCACAAAAGATCTAGACAAAGCCAACATTAATAGGGGGACAAAGGCACACAACTAGAGACACGTTTTTAATATTTCTTGTATAATCTTAGAAAGTTGTTAGAATAAGAGACTTTTGTGTTACCATGCATTTTCTGAAGATTATGAAGACTGAAACTTACATGGCCATCATTATTTAATGAATTCATGCCATACTGATTTGCCAGAAATCCACATGTTTTATGAGGAATAGACCTAAAATATGTGGCAAAAATCTGGACAGTTGAGAGCTATTCACTCATCTCCTTGAAACTCAAGCTTTTTAGCATCTTAGTGGCTGGGGTAGAGGATTCAGGCTCTTGTTTCCTGAGTCTGAACAAATTAATAAACCACTGGTTATGCCTAGTTGGGGCATTTTACACACACACACACACACACACACACACACACACACACACACACACACACACACACACACACACACACACACACACACACACACACGCACACACACACACTGTGTTGTTCTGCTAAGGTTGTAGTGCACTGTACATTACATATATGACATTTTTAAAGTGACATGCTAAGAAATGATTCATCCTACAATCTAGCCATATGAAAATAAAATTGTTAAAAGAAAGAAAATGTATTCTCCTAATGTTTTGCCTAACGTCCCACTTAGTAATGCAAAGAAATTCAGATGTCATGCTAAAAGACATATAGATGTAACTCTAGCATATTGCAGTGTAACTTTGGCATATTGCAGTGTCCTTCTGTAAGGGATAACTTTCACACATAAATAGAATTCAGATTTACATGCGACTTATTTCCTTACATGAATGGAATTTTACTATTTTGCCTGTAAAGTGCATGATATGGACTTCAACAAATTGTTTTATTAGTGCCATATGCTTTCATCTTAATCAGCCTTGCTGTGTATCTTGAGCAGTTTTCCTTGGGTCTTTCCTGCATAATATGTAAATAAAAAATGTGTTGTTTATAGGTTTTCCTGGCTACACTTCTATCATGCGTGCCATACTGATTATGTTTAATTACTCTGTCCAAATAACCTTCCTCATTCCCTTAGGGATTGTAGAGCCCCTGAGACATGTACAGGCCAAGCAGTATCACCTTCTTCTTCCATGCTGACAAATGTTGCACTCCCTTAGAATGACACCAGAAACTAAGCCAAAAATTAAAGTCAGTCATCTTTTGTTCTTATTGTGGTATCATCTTTAGAGAAGGTAAAAAGCTGCTCAATGATAGGCTCATAAAGACCTGGGACACATATTCTGAGAGCTCCATGATGTCTCTTTTCATATAGTCTAGAGGGGTACATCTCAGGTCATTTACACCTACATGGACTATTACTGAATCATACTGGTACTTGTGGCCCAGTGATCTGAATGCATGTGTAATGCGGTGGATCCTAGCCCCTGATAAGCAATTGACTGTGACTTTCTCCTTACTCAGCCTGGTGAGAGGGGCATCAGTGTGTCTCATGATGGAGTATCCAATGACCAGAATGTTGGATTGTGTGGTGGCTTGCATTATGGGCTTAGACGTAGAGACTTCATGATATGTGGCTCTATATGTTCATGTGGGTGTTGTTTTGAAAGAGTGCATATGGGGCTGCTGATGGTATTTGTAATGTGCATTTCTTCTAGGAGGTCTTTGGGGTTTAGGAAGGTTAAATTTAAGTACCTCAGCATATGTAGGTCTATATGTCTGCTTTGAATTGTGTGTGATGGGTGCAGTGTGTGTACTAATGGCAACCTTATTAACATTAGCAGTACTTTTATGCAAGAACTTTACCTCCAGTGACATAATGTAAATGCATCTCTCACATACCATATCAGTTTGTTTGAGAATTAACTGGTTGTTATAAACATGAGGCAATTTCTACATTGCCTTAGAATGCCCATATCCACCAAGCTGGTAACGGAGATAGTTGGAAAGTTCATATCCATGTCAACAGACCCTTTTTTATTGATTAGACAGTTGGAGTGAGAATATAAAGCAATCTCAGGGGTCTCTGGTTTGCAGCTCTGGGGACAATGCTTGTCATTGCAAGCTAGTTGTCGTGTGTAGAACTAGGTACTGGTGAAATTTCAATCATGCTTTTACAGGAAAAATGTCACTCAAGGTGTCTGTGTCTATACAGGCATTGCCAAACACTTGAGGGTAACTAATAAGTAGACTGAAAATTTAAAGAAGTATTTAGGCAGATATTCTGAAGTTAGAAACTGATCAAGCAGTACTTACTGAAATCAAAGAATTAACTTGTCAAGAATGATGAAAAGAGGGGAGTCGTGTGATGGCTACTGCCTGGCTAGCATTAGTGCTGGTCTCACCACAACTTCACTCTGCTGGGATACAATGCTCCTTTGTCAATTAGGTGTCAACATTCTCATTAACACAAAGGCCTTTAGATCCATTCACTACAAATATACATACGATCTGGTCATCGCAGATCACTTCACAACAAATAGCCATAGCACCCTGTCATTGCACATATCGGAATGAATGACCTTCAGTGCCTCAGTTTAGATAACATGAAGAGAGACATGAAGTCATTGAGGTGGGTAAGTAATTACTCTTCAGCAATACCTCAGTGCCACTGAGAATAATACCACAATACAAACAAAAAATAATGTCAACAACTGGCACTGTAAGTGGTGTTATTCCAGCTAAGGTATGTCAGATGGTTGATAGTCATACATGTTTCTCTAGCGATGGCCTGCAGCTCTCTCACTGGAGTTTGTGCATACTAGCAAAGATGTCTTCTGCTCTCATAGTGCCTTTTTAAGGCAAAATCAGTGTCATACACATGATAACCTAGCAGGTTCAAATCAGAGCTATATTATCATGACACTGTAATAACCTAGCAGGTTCATATCAGTTCTATATTATCATAGGTTCATAGGTTCATAGGTTCATACTAGGCTATCTGCCCTAGGGCATTTATAAGCCTAGACAGAGTATGTTTGGCTTTCGCCACCCATTTTAAAATAATTTTGCTATGCCCTTTTTTGAGGTTAGTATACTGTGCCTCTGTCTAACAGTGACACAGAAGTGATACCCGGGGTAAACCTATGATCTCCCATCCACTCATCAAGATTCCTCTTGAAGAGAGTCAATGAGGGACTCTCATGACACTGTAATAACCTAGCAGGTTCAAATCAGTTCTATATTATCATGACACTGTAATAACCTAGTAGATTCAAATCAGAGCTATATTATCATGACACTGTAATAACCTAGCAGGTTCATATCAGTTCTATATTATCATGACACTGTAATAACCTAGCAGGTTCAAATCAGAGCTATATTATCATGACATTGTAATAACCTATCAGGTTCACATCAGATCTATATTATCATGACACTGTAATAACCTAGCAGGTTCAAATCACTTCTATATTATCATGACACTGTAAAGCAAGTTCATATCAGTTCTATATTATTATGACACTGTAATAACCTAGTAGGCTCAAATCAGGTCTATATTATCATGACACTGTAATAACCTAGCAGGTTCAAATCAGGTCTATATTATCATGACACTGTAATAACCTAGCAGGTTCAAATCAGGTCTATATTAGCATGACACTGTAATAACCTAGCAGGTTCAAATCAGGTCTATATTAGCATGACACTGTAATAACCTAGCAGGTTCATATCAGTTCTATATTATCATGACACTGTAATAGCCTAGCAGGTTTAAATCAGGTCTATATTAGCATGACATTGTTCATTGCCAGAAGCTTAAAATGTTTTCCATCCTTGAGGCTTTTCTAGTCCTTAAAAATGTAGACATCTGTATAATTACAAAAATGTAGTCACAGAATAGTAACAACACCCACTTTTACCTGGTATTAATGACACACAGTTGCTTAGACCCTCTTCTTAGGGAGGCTGTGTCTCTGATAACAGTGTATCAGTTTTTATTCCAAAATCTGTTATCTTATAGTTAATCCATCAGGATAGTTACCTAGACATTCTCTATGTTTTTAAAAATAAAATCAAGTCTACGTTCCATATCATACCCAAATACAGACCTCCCCCCCAAGTCCATGATGCCTGCGGCCCATGAAAACAACCTCAACAAATTAGAATAAATATCTACTGAACCCAATACAATCATGGATGATGCAACTATCCATGCATAACCTGGCTAGCATGCACCACAAATAACAAATATGTACAATGGCTCCTGGAAATCATCAATGCCAACTCTTACATTTAGTTAATGCCTTACACTATTACCAGCACAACATTGCTGGCTCTTATGAATATGGTGTTGTTATGCACTATACCTGTAGTTGTCCCCCCTTAGTCAAATCTGACCTTCGTACTCTAGTACTTTCAATAAGATTCCTGTTTAAGATACCCCCAAATCCCCTGTCCTCAGAGACTTCCCACGTCTAACCACCTAGCACTAGCTTTCAACTTAATAAGATTTAAAAGCTACCCTCCTTATGTGGACCCCATAGCTAAAGCAGTCACTTGATATCACTGATTTCCTTTTGCATTTAAACTTCCGCATTGAAGTTTTTTCCCCATTCGTCACAAATGGAATGGCAATCTTAGAAGCAAACCCTTTGGTCTATCAATAAACTCTAAAAAGAAAAACAACTCCTAGCCATAGGAATAAAACTCAAAATTGTTCATAAAAGTGACTATGAGAGGGTGATAAATGATAATTCAGAAGTTCAACACCTGCAAAGTTAAATATGAATGAATTTTGCTACCATATCCCAAGGGTAACCATAAAATATTCTTTATCTATGCATTAATCTATGTCAGGAACATTAAAAACAATACCCAGCACTGCAGAGAGCTGACATCAAATGTTACCCCCCCCGTGACTCCAAAGATATTGCAAATATAGTAACAGAAAAATTTAACTCAAATGTTTCCTCACTTTCCTCTTTATGCCCCTCCCGCAGTATCCAATCAGCACCTCCCCATGTGCTCACTGTTGTGGTCCTTCTTCATAAGGTTATCCCAACCACTTACTCTAGAAATTATTGTCTGATTAGCCTTATCAACCTTATTTCAAAGTATGGAACTCATCATTATAAAATTCATAAATGATTATATTATTCCCTCAACCCAAACCAATATAGCTTTGTAGAGGACAGATTCTGACTATTTAACGTGACAGATTTTTTTCAGATCAAAAGGCATCTTGGTACAAATTGCCACACTAGACCTAGCAAATGCTTTTGACACTATCTCCATGGTGACATTACTGATCAGCTGACTTAACTAAATGTAAACCCGTGTATAACTAAACCCATGCATAACTAAACTCATGCATAACTGCTTAGATAACAAATTGGCTAACAGACAGAATACACTCAATTGGGATTGGTTAGTGATATCCCTCATGGTTTTGCTTTGCAACCACTGCTAGTCTTCAAATACTTCAATTGCATCAAAACTGCCATTAATGGACTTTGGCTCACCAAGTTTGCAGATGATTACATGCGTGGAGTTGTCATCATCACTCAGATGGCAGCCATGTTCTCCAAGAGGGTCTGACATGAACATAAACATGGTACCAAGGACTAACGCTTAATACAAATACATGTAGTATTGCTCTTCCTGGGATGTAGGATCACTCCTGCACCTTCCATGTGAATGACACCCTCTTCCAAAAGTGACACTGCCATTAGAGATCTGAGCACATTTGTAAACAAAGAATTCCCCTTAAAATCATGTGCCGTTAGGTATTTCTGTTACCAAGCCCCAGAGTTGGATCATGGTCAAATAGGGTGTTAAGCAGAAGAGAGGACCAGACCCCCCTCTGAGCCATACTAGTCTCCCTTTACTCTCCCTAAATGCCATAAAAGTATGTTCACATTTTCAACTTACATACAGCTTACTCTTTAAAATTACAGTGATAAAAAAATTGAATTTGGTTTATTTATTTTTTTTTATTTCAAAATTTAACAGGAAAAACATTGAGGGCTAAACAAAATAAAAAGCCTTCATTTTGAAAACAGACTCCGAATGAGTACAAATAAAGTGATATTTTCTTGAAACTCACATTTACTTAAACATTGTCTAACAACTCATTAAACTAAAACATATTTGGTCTGTTTTTCATTTCATTTCATGCCTCTCTTGACAGTAACAATTATATTTGTGCACGCAGCTATCACATACATCTTAAAATTACAAACTTTGACTGGGTGGAATATTCCCAACTTAACCAAGAGTCTGGAGAGTGTGCATTTTAATCATTTCAGCACACTAGAAATATCTTTCTGAAGAAAGTGACTCCATGGCTTTTTATTTTGGGTGGGGAGACTGGCTTTTGATTTGTATCAAATATACTAAAATATTTATCCTGAGCATTTCTAAGCGCAATAATGACTTTTAAAGATAAAAAAAAATCACCACACAAACTTGTTATTTCTGAAAAATTAAACATAAAAAATAAAGACAAGTTATGCTCCCTGCTCCTCCAAATGGGTGTGCTGCAAAGTATGATTGGTGACCTTTTTATAAAAATAAATAGCCACAAAGGGAACCGGAAACTGTTATGGTACATTGACATAGAGCCATGCCCCACCAAGCAAAGTGGTCCTGTAATTTCCTGTAGGTGACAATTAATGAAACTACTACACAAAGCAGAGCAGAACATGAGAGCATAGACATATAGAAAATACACCATTCTTTGACAAAACCTTATCTATATGTGAGACTGAAACATACTTCTCAAGCTCTTAGTGCAAATAAATCTGCACAAAGCCTAAAATAAATGGGGGAACAGAGGCTCAAAGGTAGGGACAGATTTTAAATATTACTATTATAAACTTAGAAAGTTGTTAGAATAACAGATTTGTGTTCACATGCGTTTTTAGAAATATATGGAGTCTGAAACTCAGATGTATGCCATTATTTAGTGACTTTGAGCCTCAGTCATTTGCCAGTCAGAAAACCACAAATTTGATGAGGAACATAGACTGCCCATACATGTCAAGCAGTGTGCCACTTTGGCCCTCTTCAAAAGGAACCTTGATGATTGGATGGGAGAAAGGAAATTCACCCCGGGGATCACGTCAGTCATCCTGCTAGACAGGGGTCCAGGGAAGTAAATAGTGTGGGAAGAAATAGCCAGGGAATTGTTATGGCTATGCTTGTATAGGTTCTAGGGCCGATAGCCTAGTACCAACCTATGAACCTATGAACCTATGAACCTCTGAACATACTGAAAATATAAAGTAAAAATCTGGACATTCTGCAAAAATTTGGACATTTGAGAGGTCTGATGAAAGGTGTGAGTATATCCAGAGTATTGAGACTAAACTCTTAGCATCAGCCCTGTAATACACATGTCATCTACCACCTATGTACAGGGTCTGACTATGCTAAGAAAAGCCTCAGCTGATATCTCAAGAAGACATAAACTCAATAAACTCAGAACCTCAGTGCGCATAAGTAACATATCAGACAGAGCAACTATTGATTATAGGAAAGCAAGTATACAGTCACCATGTTGTGGCAGTGCCAAGAAAACATAGCCAGAAAACATGTGGGATTAACCCTGAATGAAGCCAGACATAAAAACACATAAGCAGACATTGCTACCTTGCAGCCCTAAAACATCCTAATAATTGGTGGTGTCACTATAGTAGAATAGATAAATATTTCAATGGACTTTGCAAAGAGCTTATGACATTGTCCTGTCTGCCTGGGGTCAAAATTAGGGACATGTCAACTCCGTTTTAAAGGATGAAAGATTACTATGACATGGACATTGTTTGTGCTGCACTGACCAATCTGAGAAGGTCCTGGTTCCTTGATGTGCACTCCTACAGTATGTAGAATAATGAACACTCCTAGCATGGAAAAAGGTATCTCCTTAGCAATGTCCTTCCATCCCTCATATGACATCTATGTAGAATGACAACATGCTGGCCTTCAATCTGTGGATAAGGACATGCTGCAGTGAGATGTGTGAACTTTTAGAGCAATTTATCTATGGTGGGCTTCATATGTTACAATGGGGAGTACAACTGCTGAAATGGAAATCCTCCATTCGTTATTTTTTTTTAATTCTTCAAATTCCAAGGCAAAAAGAAATTAAAAATACAGACAGTTAAAATCATATAAATAATAAACACCAATAAATACCAGAAGTCATTAATGTAAACTGGATAACCTGAATGTTTTCCATTCCTCAGGGGATGCAGATATCTATATTTTTACTGAAACCTGAACCAAAAGGTATATCATACATTGTAATATATACTCCTCTTTCACCGCTGAAGATCTGATAGGTGGCAGTGCAACAGTCTCTGTAAAGAACACTTAAAAGTCAGAAAAAAAACAAAACATCTTAGGACTATAAATAGTAAAAGAATATTTAACATCAGTGATATTAAACATGAGGCCAGATTCATAAAGGTTACCACAATATGTACACTTTGTGATAACCTCTATGCATTATACACATACACTGTACAAAGTAGATATCCCTGAAGAGTATGAGACTTTCTAAAATAAACTACAAAAAAAATCAATGAAAATATAATCCTTACGGAGGATTTTGACTACACAAACAGTAAGTGGTTAAAATGTCCAGCATCAACTAAATATGTCCAAATATTACTTGCTTATCTGAATTAAACTTCTGTCAGATTGCATGAACGTTTTGGGGAGGGTGATTGATAAGTAGATATGAAGGGTAATAGAAAGTAAGATGGGAGACGAGCAGTTCAGATTCAGATCAGGATGCAGCACAACCAACACCAAGTTTTCAGTGAGACAGACAGATGAGAAGAAGCTAGAGATGAGGAAAGAGTCCAATTGGGCATTGCTAGACTTGAAGAAAGTATATGACAAGGTCCCAAGAAAGCTGATTCGGACAGTCCTGGAGTGGTTTAAAGTCCTAGAAACACTGGTAGAATTAGTGCAAGCTGTCTACAAGGACCCAATGACTCAAGCAAGGACAGTGTTCGGTCTCATAGAGGGGCTTTCAGTGGGAGTGGGGGTGCATCAGGATTCAACTCTGAGTCCACTGCTGTTCATACTGGTGATGGATTACATTAGCAAACAGGTCAGAGGGGAACATATCAACAAAGTTGCTGTATACTGATGATGTGGCATTACAGGCAGACTCTGCGCAAGAACTTCAGCAATGGTTAGGGGAATGGATTGTAAAACTGAAGGTGCATGGATGAAACCGAGTACAGATAAGACAGTGGTAATGGCAGCAAATTGGGGAAATCAGAAGAAACTAAGAAATGAGATAGAAGGGAAGATAGTGGAACAAGTTACAGCTTCAAGTATCTTGGAGAGGTGGGTGGGAAGTTTGAATGAAGAGGTCAAAGCTAGAATCAGAGGGGTTGCAGCCAACTAGCATAGAGTGTCAGGTGTAGTCTATGACAGAAGAATGCTAAAGAAGCTGAAAGGTAAGGTGTACAAAACAGTGGTGAGACTGTATGGTACAGTAACCTGGGCAATATAGACAGACCAGACGAGGAAGCTAGAGGTCATAACATTTATTGCTGCATCTTAAATAACAATGTCCAAAATTAATAACTCTCCAACGTGCAATTGTCAGCAACATCCAAGCATGAGATACAAACCATCAACAATAAGCATAAATATATCATGAAATGTAATCTGCTATACAAATAGTACATCTATGTGCAAAGAATGAGCAATAGACTCATGGGAAAAAAATTAACTAAGAATGTTAAGTCTCATTGGGATCCTAAAAGATTCTGTGGGCAATGCACAGTCATAACTAACAGCAACGTCATTATGACTTCGTTTAGGTGTTGGTGGAGGCCAGGGTCCAGCATCGGGAGAAATAACTTCAATTGATTCTTGTGATTAAAGGAGCAGAGGATGAACTTCTCTGCAAAATCATAAAAAAGAGGAAACATTCTAATTTTTTCTTAAATATCCTATACTGAAAAAAAAAACAATTATGGAATATGCTGCTCTACCCATATATGGAAAGCCTGATGGTCAATCCCTTTCCTGTATGAGTTCATGTAGATAGGTGCGTGTCAGTCAAATATGCCAAGCAACCTTTTACTTATATGATGTTTTTAATATGCTTGGTTAAAAATGACACTGGAATGATAAGGATCACTATTTTATTTATTTATGTTCAATTAATTGCGGATACACAGTCATAGAACTTAGCAACCATAATTGTTCATTAGCAACTCATGTAGCCATAGAAAACTGTTTAATATTGGCAGGATACTAGAGGCTAATTCCACTGATAGGCCACACCAACCAGCAGAGGGCTGTAGGCAGCTGGCTACAGAGCCATGTGGCGGTTCTGGCTCTGCCTAGCCCAACTGATTCATAAAACTATAGTGTCCAGGTAAGTTATTCTCCTAGTCTGGTATTCCCTTATTAGGCCTATGTGCTCCTTTGGCAGGCATCTATTCAAGGGTATGGTCCAGCCAGAAAAATGCAATATTTTCTCAGCAAACAATCTCATGTATGAGCTCTCTAAACTATACAGAGCATCTAAAAGCTTTATCACTCTATTCTGTCTGTTACAGACTCCTATGTAATGATTCTTACCTTGCCTACAAAGCTTTAAATCACCCTCTTTTGCTTGACGTCCTGCATGCTCATAAAGCTGGAAGCACCACAAACAGCTGTCTCACTGACCTAAATTTGTAGTATAAACAGGACCTGTTGCTGGGAAAGACACCTTTCCCAAAGGATTCCTTACCTTTGGATAATGCTACCACTGCATATCAAAGTAACCATAACTTCACCCGGAGTATGGCCCATCAGTCCTCTATAGAGAAAGAAAGTAGGTAAACTGCAGTGACTAGATTTCTAATGCTCTGTTAGATTGGTTGCCTGTTATACAACTATGAATCACTTTCAAGCAAGATTAGCTTTCTCCTGCCTCAGTGAAAATCCATTCTGTGGGTATTTACTTATTGTTAATTTATTGCTAATGTAGCATTAGCATGTTTTTTAAGTAAATTATATTGCCCATGGGGTAGGATGCGACTCAGTCTGTCATAGACTGGCTGTAGGTAATCACAATATTATTTATAAGATGACTGCTTATCCAGTGAGAGAGGAAAGTACAAACTGACAATGTCACATGCTGACTGTGGGAGATGGCATGTTGTCTTGAGTCTGGTAAACTATTAATATAGTTCAATCAGGCTGACAGTGTTTTAATATTTTCAGGTTGTAGTGGTCAGATGGGGGTTGGGCT